>NC_046375.1:28980305-29161506 GCF_011125445.2 Fundulus heteroclitus
GGATGGCAGCTCAGCCTAGTTGGTATTTTTCTGTTTTCATTCCTTGTGATCTGATGTGTAAACGTGTGGCTCCCTGTGTGGAAGTGTCTGATTTGGCTTTCCAGGGATGTTAAAGGGTACCCACCTTCCCTTCGGTCGCCTCTCTGTAGCATCTGAACACCTTCTGGTTTGTTGGACGTTTTTCCGGTTTACATGTGTGCA
Organism: Fundulus heteroclitus; assembly: GCF_011125445.2. Lineage (NCBI taxonomy): Eukaryota > Metazoa > Chordata > Actinopteri > Cyprinodontiformes > Fundulidae > Fundulus > Fundulus heteroclitus. The sequence goes on from NC_046375.1 coordinate 28,980,507, forward strand.
AAGAAAGACAAACTGTACAAGTTTCTCAGACGAGTCACGTCTGGAGATCTGTTTTCAAATAATGTGCAACTTCCCACCGATTCCTGTAGTTTGGGTTTATGGACAGAATTAAGGTTCTGGGCTACGGGCTAGTGTTGGGTAAAAAGGTTAGGGTTACGTTTAGCTGTTAAGAGCGTTAGTGTGAAGAATCTCTGAACTAGAACAGGACTGATGCGATGGGGCCTGCCAGAGACATCTGCAGCCAGACTTCTCCACTATTTCAAAATGATCTGCTCCAGAGGCCCTCCGGTCAGTCCCACCTCCAGAGTTTCCTCATCTGCTTCTGTGGGCAGAGCTCTAGTGAAACTGCTTTTTGGTCCGATAAAGGCGGCGTTCAGGAAATATGTTGAGCAGCTGTTTGCTCGGCAGCCCCTCCCCCACTCCCCCGGGGAGAGGAAATGAAATGTTCAGATGTGAGCTCAAGAGCTAAGACTGAGCGTCAGGGTCCAGGTGACCATTCGGGGGCCGGCTCTGGTTGACGGTTGTAGTCCACGGAGCAATTTAACACAACACTTTGTACACACTAGTCACGTGGCAGCGTGATTCACTATTGGTGACTGCTCTGTAGAAGATATGTCTGGACAAGCCGTCCTTCTAGAACCAGATTTATTGGTTTGAGTCAGAAATATTACCGTCAGAGTGGCTGAATGCTCTGTTTATGCATATCAGAACCTAATGTCTACAAACGGTTAGTAGAGCAATATTGCTCAATATTTTTCTCTTAAATGGGACAAAGAAAGAAAGCTCTGCATTTACTGTGCTGCAGGCTGAGTTCCTGAGTGTCTGACAACCAGTCTTGTTCTTTAGTTTGAGCACCTTTTTGAAAGGATGATTGTTCTCAGTAAACCTTTATAGTTGTAGATGGCAGGCTTTTCATTTCCAGCTTGGTCTCACAGAGTACTCACCCTCTCATCTCTTATCTCGTTTGTTTATCTCGTTGGGTCCTTTTTGAATTTACCGTTTGTGATTTTAAAGGAGACAACAATAAGTAAAAAAAAGACTGGAAGATTAATCCTAATAATCATTTGTCACTGTCACCCGGGAATTGGAAGTAACATTCCTCCTCGTACACACAATCACGGGTCCTCTCCATCAGCAATGTCCTTATTCACATTTTTTTTTCTCCTTTCAAACCCAGACGTATGGTCTGACACTACTTTGGTGTGGTCCCTTTTTGTATGTAGTCGTTGTGTTTACTTCCTGGCCTCCTGGCCACCCTTGGCCAATCATATGAGAGTTCCCAGGGTTCCCAAAACAGAGCGCAGCATTTGGTATTTTATCTTGGCAAAAGAGTAGCAGTCTGCAAACATGGTAGCCAGTAAGAGAAGCTGACCAGAAATAGAATAAAATATATCACATACCTATCCTGTGGAAGTAAAAATTCAGTGGAGTTTCACAGCAGCAACGGACCGTTGAGGAAATGGCTGTTGTCAGTGGGAGGCTGAGTATATGTTGTTCCAATTTGACACATTAGGTTTCATTATTACTTAAAGCAGATTTATTTCAGCCATTTCCTTTTGCTTTGCTGTTATTGAAAATCTTTATCAAAAGTTCTTCACTTTAAAGTTAAACTAAATCCGTCTTTTGTTTTCCCTCTTATATCTAAGCTAAGGCTTGTAGTTTTTAGGGCCTGCCTTGGACGTATTATCTGATGTTTTTGATGGAATTCATGTCGCAAACCAGAAACATTATCCTACATTAGTCTACCCAATTTAGCCTGCCTCCAATAGGGGGCGCTACAGTATAGAGGAGTTTATGTAGAGGGGCAACGATGGCACAGAGGTTAGGGGGTTCGTTTTGCAATTGGTGGGTTGCCAGTTAAATTCCCTCCTCTGACTGTCTCTGTCGTTGTGTCCTTGGGCAAAACACTTCACCCACATTGTCTCCTGGAGGTGGTCAGAAGGCCTGATGGCACCGTTGTATGGCAGCCTCACCTCTGTCAGCCTGCCCCAGGGCAGCTCGCCACTGTCAGGGTGTGAATGTGTGAATGAATGGGTGAATGACTAAGACTGTAGTGTGAAGCGCTTTGGAGGTCGTCAAGACTAGTTAAAGCCATTTTCCATTTTAGTGAAATGGCTGAAGACAAACTTTGCACAGATGTTCAGATTATACATGCGACAAGCTTAACGATCAAAATTGGTGGAAAGAAATGAGTGAACAAATCTTGATCTGAGCTTTAATCTTGAAGTTTATTTTATAAATCAGACTAATGTGTGTTGTTGGACTATATCAATGAAACTGGGCTCCATTTTGCCTGGAGGAGTGGTTGTCTAGTGGTTAGAGCAGCATGCTTTTGTTCTGGGAAGGCTGCAGGTACCTGATTCAAACCCTGCAGACTGCCACTATGGGTCCCTGAGCAAGACCTTTAGCCCCAGATTGGCCCCCAGGCGCTAGCAGCTGTCCCTGAGGGATGGGTTGAATGCAGAAGACACATTTTGTTGGAATGTACGTTCTTCTGAAACTCTGGTACCGTTCCAGCTGGTGCTGTGTCCTGGACGGGACATCATTACAGTGAGACGCTAGGTTCTGATGACAGATTCTTTTTAAAAAGGATTTGATCTAAAGGCTTACGTAACCTAAGTTGGGAAAGATGTGGGTTTTACTGGGACCGCTGGGGCAAAGGAGAGGTTTTCTTTAAACTCATAGTTTCTACAGACAATATGTGTTCAAGAATATGGTGATGTGAGTGTAATTGCTATATTACCTCACCAACTTGCTGTTTGTGTTGTTGGATACTGGAGAAGGAATTGGCTGCATATACATCCAGAAACACTCTCTCTGCAGCAACAAGGGAAGAGTTGGGTTGAGGGTCTCACTTTGCCTCTTGAAACCCACTGCACAGAAAGCGATCTGAAGACTGGCTTTTATATGAGGACCTAGTGCCGACTGCTACTAGAAAATAAATGAAAGTCAATGGAAGGTCCACACAATGATGAACGTACAGTACATACCAACATGTGTGTGTGTTGGGATGATGGGTGTAGATCCCACAATGTCCTACTTCGTCAAGAAGACCCCCACCACCACCACCACCACCTTTTTACCTGTTTTGTTACATTCCAACCTGTAGTTGAAACTCTGTTTAATCCTATTTTATGTGATGACTCTGCACAAAGTACCAGTCTTTAAGTTGGACAAGTGAAATGAGGAAAATATAAAAATAACAAAGTAATTAAAAACTAAAAATAGGCACACCCTCCAAAATGTTCTGGTGCAACACAAATTTGTGAAATGAAGTCTCCATGTGTGCAATGAGTCACAGGATCTGTCAGTATAAACTCCTGCTGTGAAAGGCCCCAGAGGCAGCACACCATGAAGACCAAGGAGCTCTTCTAACAAGTCAGGGACAAAGTTGTTGAGAAGTACGAGTCAGGGTGGGGTTGTAAAAAGATGCATCCTCTTCAAATAGTACCACATCAAACCTGCCAAGACAGGAACGCCCACTAGAACTTACAGACCGGGCCAGGAGGACATGAATCAGAGAGGCAGCACAGAGACCAAAGGTGACCCTGAAGAAGCTGCAGAGGTCCACAGCAGAGACTGGAGGATCTGTCTATAGGACCACAATAAGCCGTACGCTCCATAGAGCTGGCCTTTATGGAGGACATTAAATGTTTTAAGTTTGCCAAAAGGCATATGGGCAGCTCCCTAAATGTATAGAGGAAGGTGTTTTGGTCAGATGAGACTAAAATCAAACTTTTCAGCCACCAAGGAAATCTCTAGGTCTGGTTTATTTATTTCTTCCTGTCTCGTTCACTGAGCCCCACCTCACCCGGTTCGGAGATTAGGTAGAAGAGAAACAATTGCCAGAGACAAAAATTTTAAAATATGCATATTTATTACAATTGGAATTTCATCCAAAGGGAGACAAAAACACTTACAAGCTTCATAACACCTCATTTTGTATATATAACTTACCCGACATCCTACCTCATGGTGCTGCAAGCGATTTGTCTGCTCCAACACTACCCAAACACACATTTAATAGACTGACCAGCCCCCATACGGAATGTCAAGGGAGGGGGGGGGGATCCTGGACAGTCTTCAGCCAGTATCTGCCCCAAAACAAAGGAAATCCGTTCTTCCCTGAGTTTTCAGGAAGTAAGGCTGATGCATCACCGAAATGTCCTTTCAGGGGTCAACTTAGATGACCCCGAGAACCATGAACAAGCTTTCACCCCATATCAGTCCCTCATAAAACTCCTGTGCTTCTCTGTGCCTGGTGTCCCACCAGAGCTTAAAAGAATGTAATTGCTACACTGCAAAAAGGGAACTAAAAGTAAGTAACATTTTCTTGAAATACATGTATTTCTGCATGATTTGAGCAGCTAAATAAGACTATTTGTCAATGGAATGAGGATGTTTACCCCTAAAATAAGACAATTACATATCCTGCATTTGAAATAAGATGATTGAGATGAACTGTTCTTATTTTAAGTGCAAAAATCTTATTCCATTGGCAAATAATCTTATTTACCTGCTCAAATTAAGGAAAAATGCACTCATTTCAAGAACATTTTACTTACTCTTAGTTTAATTTTGCAGTGTATGATCTTCCCCCTCTATAGTATCCCAGATAAGGTAACTCTTTATGGTTTAAAAATACAGGTTTAACACAGAAATGATTATATATTTCCATCACCCCAAAAACACTATCCTGACATTGCAACATGGTGGTGGCAGCAGCATGCTGCGGGGATGTTTTTCAGCTGCAGGGACTGGGAAACTGGTCCCTGCTAAACACAGGGATGTTCAGAGCAGACCTCAATTCAATTGAGAATCTGTGGTCAGACTTGAAGATCACTGTTCATAAAAAAACCATCCTGGAGCAGTTTAGTCTCGAGGAATGGGCAGAAATCCCAGAGGCCAGATGTGGCGAGCTCAGAGACTGATCCAAAGTGACTTACAGCTGGAGTTGCTGCAAATGGTGGGGTGAACAGTTAAACACACTAAAGGTTTCTGTATTTTCTCCTGCTTGATGTTTGCTCCACAGAGGAAAAAATCCATCTTCAAAGTTGTTGGCATGTTCTGTAAATGAAATGATGCAAACTCAAACGATCTATTCTTTTCCAGGTTGTGAGGCAACATGGCAAATGCTGAGTGGGAAGAATACTTTTGCTGATCAATGTGTTTATAAAAGAGCCTCTCAAACTGGTCAGGAACAAGGTTCTGCAGAACTATGGTTTGCCGTTGTCTGATGACATTTCCAGGATTCTGTATGATCCTTTATTCTACCCTTTATTATGTGGAAACAGGAAGAATATGTTTGACACGGTACCAAACCTACCAGAGGCAGAGCACCAAAAGTCATTGACCTAAGCAGGGCATTGATTAGAAAGCTTACAGCAGGGAGGAAGACAGAAAAATGTTGCTCTTTCAGAAAGACTCAAATGTGCATCAGAAGCAACACCAGAATATCCAGGATGTCCGGGTCCAATTGGTTGGATGGGATGACTTAAAAACTTCTAAATAATTCATGCTTTGAAAAACGACATTTGTTTTTGTACATTAATGTTAGACAAAAACGGCTGAAATGGCAACCAAAGTTTCAAGTTAAACCTTTGAAATAATGTTGTGGTTGTTGTAGCAGGACTCCCAGCCAAACGGCCGGGTGGTACCAGAACATTCAGCGCTTCTCCTGCTCTGAGTCGCCCGTTTCTTCCTCTCCCGCCTGGTTGATGCTGCGAAGCTTTACGCTGTTGGGGAGAGAAAAAGGAGGAGCCGGTTTGATGTCTGGCCATGTCTCGTTCCCAGTGGGAATGTTTTGCTGTCTACGGTACTTTTCCCTCTGCTTGAATCCGCCAGTACAGATGTGAAACATGCCCGTTGCTCCAGAGTCTCTGACAGAGGCGGGCGCGTAAGTTTAGAACCCAGCCAGAAACGGATTAAACTCCTAACAGATTATCCATGTGGAAGAGAAGTTAGACCCGAACATAAACTGCAGAGGGACGGACCAAAGGGATGTTCCAGCGGCAGCTCAACCGTTTTTGTTGTTGTTGTTCAGACAGTCACGTTACAGGAGTTTCCTCGTCACTTTTCACCGTAACCGTGCACAGAAGAAAAGCCTCTGAGTAGCGTGTTTTCACTGTTTCCCCTTTATTACGGTCACTAAACCTCTTAGTGTCTCCAGGATCTGCCAGCTGTGGTCTTCATGACCTCCAGTTATGTCTGCAGCTACTTCACCGTCCATGTTTTATTGGAGAGCTTCCATTGTGGGACAGATGGCGATCGTTTCTCCCGCTCCTCCTAAACGGTGCCAGTGTGGTTTGGTGTGCCTCAACACTGGTTCAGCCGTGACTCAGCAGGTCTCTGTGTGTTTGTTTTGGCCACAGGGATAAACTGAGACATAAAGGATATTTGCATTAAATCTCTGCGGCCACACAGTTTGTTGAAACTCCATCTGCCACATTACTGAGCAACGTCTCAGACTCACGGAATCTTCTGAAAGTTGATCATAAAACAAAGACTTCAAAGTTACTGATGGTTGGAATAAACTCGTTAGACTGTAGAGTTATGACCCAAAATAGTTTTATTTTGAATCAGCCTATATGTTTCCATGCTTGACTGTGGGACAGTGAAAACATTTTGTTGGTCTCCAGGGCTTGTTGACCCTTCTCTTTCATACCGCCTCTGATTCTGTCTGACATGCTCGATATCAGCTTCGGGTCCAAATCCTGTCTGATGGCGGTCCACTTGGTGCTTGGGGTTGATCCCAGTTTGTTGGATTCAGTTTCCTCGCCTGCTTCTTTAGAACTGACCACGGTTCCTCAGCGAGGGCGCTCTGTAACTGGATCCGTAAATCATCACCAAATTGTTCCTGAGTTGCTGGAATAAGTTGGTCTTGGAGGACGTTTTGGTCTCATTCTTTATTCATGGAGGTGTTCCTTGACAGAATTGAGTCTTCATCATTGACGTGACAGGGCATTCACCAATGCTCTCCTCTTCTCCACACAGGTGAAATAGCAAATGTCCTGAAGAACCAGCGCGATAATTCAGTAACAGAAGGATAATATGCTGTATTGCTGAAAGGCATCACCATACACTGTATAGTTTATATGCTTCATACTGCGTCAGGGCTCTTTTTAACATGGATTCCTGAAGTAATGCAGCGTCACAGGAAGGTAAGGTCAGCCTGTGGACCAGCTGAGGTGTTCAGGAAGCACAGATTGATTAATAGTGGTCTTCAACTGGTCTGCATTGTTGGCTTTGGTGTCTCTTATCTTTCTCTTGACAACAGATTCTTTATGGGGTTTAGTGTGTTGGCCAATCAAGTCCAACGGTACCATGGTCATGGTGTGCAGGTGCCAAGTGCTGCTGGAAAATGAAATCATCATCTCTTTATGTCTGTCATCAGGATGAAACATGATCTCCTGTAAAGGTTCCTGGCAGGCAGCTGTGCTCACTATAGGCCTGTTAAACCCCAGTGGGTCACCAGCAGAGAACACAGCAGCCTAAGGTCTTTGCTGAATGTGGATATTTCACACTGGACTTCAGGAAACCTGGATTTTGTGTCTCTTCGCCCGTCCTCCACATTCTGAGACTTTGACTTGGAAATGCAGCAAAAAATTAATTTCCTCCTTTTCCTCCACGGCCCAGGTAAAATGGTTCTGCGTTGTTTCTGGTTTAGAAGCAACCTAACCCAATGAGAAGTAGCCCGTGTCTTGGATACACCTGTGTGTGGCATCTCCTGAAGGTCCGGCTCCAGCTGTCGTCCCTGAGAATCTCCTGTGAAACTCCTTTTGCTTCACAATCCCCTCAAGGCCACATAGATCCCTGTTGCTTGTCTGCCTTTTCTGCTACACTTTTTCCTTCCACTCAACTTTCTATGAATATGCGTGGAGACCCTCGTTGCAGAGGGGGTCAGTGACTGTCTCCTGGATGTCTGTCAAGTCAGCATGAGGGTGTAAGCCAAAACATGATCATACCATAACAATTCAGTGGTAAAAATGTGTGTTTTTATTTTATTTTTTGTCTCAGCCAAAGTATAAAATCATTTTGAGGAACTGCATTTTGCAGGAATAATAAGACCGCGTTAAACCCAATAAAAATATCAGTCAGTGTAGAACAATCCATATGATGTGTAGGTATTAACCTTTGAACAGAGGCACTGAATGAAGTCAACTTTTAGACTTTTCGGCTTTCTTTCATGTTTACATGAGGTCACTGCTTCATCAGCGCGTCTGATGTTCATTTCTTTTTAATTACCCTCTCACGTTTTAACAGCACGCAGGCAGCTCGTTGGAAACAGCCTGAGCTCAGCGCTCTTTGAGCCTGGCCCGTGTTAAGCAGCAGAGGTTCTGCCCATGCTGCGCTTTTCTTCACTCTCTACATGCGTCTTTGTGGGAGGAAAATGCTTCTCTGTGTGTTTATTTTTGTTTTCAGAGTGTTAATTGATGGTAAAGTGTTGCTGTTTATGTCAGGTCGTTTGCTAAACCTTCACTAAACGAAGGCAGCAGCCTAATGACTTCACTGTGTTCTGCCGCATGTCTGATGGCTCTCCTCATGTGTTGCAGGTTGGTCAAAGACGCCCCCTGGGATGAAGTTCCCCTGGCGCACTCGCTGGTTGGCTTTGCCACGGCCTATGACTTCCTGTACGAGTACCTGACCAAAGGCCAGCAGGAGCGTTTCCTGCAGGTCATAGGCAACGCGTCACGCTTGATGTACGAGAAGTCCTACGTCCGAGGCTGGGGGTTCCAGTACCTGCACAACCATCAGCCCACCAACTGCGTGGCTCTGCTCACAGGAAGTCTAGTCTACATGACACAAGGTGGGCGCCTGCTCTGGCTTTCACAAACATCTATTCATGGCAAAGTTCTCTCACTCCATGCTTGTGCATTTTCTCAATCAACCAAGTCATGGCAACTACGACAGGCTGAAACTGAAGGCAACTGGTCTACGTTCTGACATCTACCCTGGAGTCCTTGTCTGTTCTGGAGGCTCGGCGTTGGGAACCCTGCTGGGTTTAATTACATGGAGGCCCGTCCTCCTAGCAGACTTCCAAGTCACATCTACATCAGTGACCTGTCTGTGAATATTTAAAAAAAACGGTCTCTATTTACACTATTTGACTTTGAGAAACCGGAAGTTGCTGACGTTCTTTTTCCTTTTTGCTACAATTGCAATTGTGGAGCTTGACCCGGCCGTAGCCTGACGGAGCGGAGCAGAAAATGGGAGTTGTTGTAATTTGAAGGTGAAAGACGGAGAGTGGATCCGTTGGCGGTGACGTTCAGAGTAGTGATGGAGGATGTGGAACCGTTATCATTAATTAACATAACGTAGCTGCTCGGTCGGTCGGATGTGGAATCTGGGGGTTGCTCTTTGTTCTGCTGAAGCTGGAAGCAGACACGCTTGCTGACGGCACCTGGGCAGAAAAAAGGAAGGCTCATGTCTGGTTTTGTTTGCAGGTTGTGCATGGAAATGCTTCTTGATCTGTGATACGCACATTTCTGTCGCCACCAAAATACCAAAGCCATGTTCCTCTCCCCCGGTGTGTGATGTGGACTGACTTGGCTGTGTGTTACTAGTGCAGTCTGTTCTGCAGCCTCTCCAGAATCGGTGAAAGCACCTTCTACCTTCTCCACCTTCTCCTTGGCGTTGTGACCCAGCGTATTCTGCCTCTTCCATGGGGCGAACTCTACCACATCCAAAGAGTAAGACTAAGAGGTTGGAATCTGTTTACAGGACAAGAGGGGAAATGTTACATTTCATCGTATTTCAACAAGCATTAAGGCTGCTCTGTCAGACCGTCCTGAAATATACCACAAACAGGACAAAGAGAAGGACTGGGATGTTATGATCCAACATGCCTCTGGTCTTTCTGACAGCAGAGCCTCTCTGCAGGGATTCATGCATGAATTGGGGCTTAACTGTTCTCTGGTTCACTTTTGAGAATCAACTTATTTTGTAATCACACAATTAGAGTACTGTCTGTGAGCTGCAGAGTAGGTCTGGATGATTCTTTTGCGTCTGTGCATGCACATCTCCTGCCACGTTGCTCTTTTATTGCAACAAAACAGAAGCTTTCTTGGAGCTCACGCTTCCTTTCATCAGATTGTGCACTAGTGGAATGAGCCTTACCATTAATGGGGTGAATAAGGGCAGAACAACACTGAGGGATAGCCAAGGTAAATGTATAGCACTATCAGCTTAATTAAACTGCTTATCATGAACTAATCAGTCTGATAACTCATCAAACAGCAATCTAAAGAATGAATCCTACTTTTTCAGAAGCAGACGGGCTGGCAGTTCTGGCCCAGGTCGTTAGATAAGCGATCATGCTGACACAGCATTATTTCATGAAAAGGGAAACTCCGCTGTGTATGAGCGATAAAGGAAACATAGTTTTGCAGTAACTTTACACCAAAGATGGACGGACTGAACATGGTTCACGGCTCAGGCAAAAACACAGCATTTTTCACCACTGGGCCGTGATTGGCTGATCCGTTTTCTCTCTGTCTCAGTCTGGAAAAAACTTTGATGATTTATTCTTCAGTTCAGCCTCAGTCAGCAAACTTAGCTCAGAAATTTGGCTGCATGCACTTTCCAGGAAGGAGTCGCCAAAAGGGACCCATGAGCCAATCAGGCCACTAAGGTTGTGGTAACATGAGAACCAGCTCATGTTCAACAACCAGAAATGAATGGATTCTAAAACTATTTAGAGCTAGGGATGTCACTGCTGTTAAAACAACTCACAACTAAGGCTGGAGTGACCTGATCACAACAATCAATTAAAGGCTGCTATTCATATTCTTCAAATGGGGGACATAAATTTGAATGGGAAATGGGATGTAAATGTGAAGGCTTTCTCAGCTCTGTTTCTGGTTGATGACAGTTTCCTTCTGCTGCAACACAGCCTTGCTGTTTAACCTGCGGGTCCAAAGGTCCAAAGCCAGGCACATTCTGTAATGAAATACTTTGAACATAGCAAACTCAGAGAGTGAAGGGCTGAGAAGAAGAGTTATTAACTGAACAGAAACTAACACAAAGCCACCAGAACAGAATATAAACAGAACCCGACCCGACATGAGAAGGAATCAAAAGTACTGACCAATAAGTGGCAAAGAAGCTTAGAAACAGGAACAGCAGAAATACAGGAAGCGACTGTAACTGAGATTTTAAAAGAAAACATGAACTTAGAGTCTTAACCATGACATGAAAAGCTAAAAATAAACCACAAACTAAAAGGATAAAAAAGTCTTCAGGATCATTATACAGTTAATATCTAAAATGTATGAATAATTAATTCAAAGCTCTCTGTTGTCATAAATTGGCTAAATAAGATTATTCACATCCAGAAGGACTTTGACTTGTATTGTAAGTCTACAGAAACAAGTCTTTTTGAGCATAGGAGCTGCAGGTTAGAAGGTTTTTCATTATTTCAGCTTCCCAGGAAGCCATCTCTGGCTATGCCTGTTTGTTTTGACTAGACCTGTAGTTCTATAGAAAGATTTTAGTGAGAATAAAGTGAGTGAGAGAGAATGCGCTGGATTACACAATATTTACTGAAGGGAGGAGAGAATAAAGGTTTTTGTATTGCTGTGTTCTCCGGGAGATAAACTCTGGGGAAAAAGCAGGTATCCTCTCCCTGGGTTAGCATTGTTTTCTCCTCCTGCTCAGAACTTCACCCATGATTTGTTTTTCTGCTGTGTTTTGCACCGTCGTAAATTCTACTGGGGTCTGGGGTGAACTGGTTGCACCCTTAGCAGACCCTAGTGGGTCAGGCACAGATGGAGATGTGGTGACATGGACACTAGAACTGGCTGGATGGCATGAATTAAACCTTTACTGTCTCCAAAACTGTTATCACCCAACTGCCATGGAAGATAAAGATATTTTCATAATGGGGGGCAGTGGACTTCACTTACTGTTTTACCATCCTAGCGAAGTTCCAGGGCCCCCCGGTGGCCGTCCTGCGCTGCGTGAGCACTGATGCTTTGTTGGGATAAATGTGCTCTTTGTGTGTGCGCAGACTACAGTTCACGTCTGGTGGTAAATACCTGCTCTGTCCGGGCCAGCGGTCCCCACACCTAAACCAAACACTGTTCAGGACCAATCCATGGGGCGGACCGGCCCGCCTGAGTGGGTGTCGGCTCAACCCCGCCGACTGGGCCGGAATGCTCAATGAGCTGCGGTCAGGGTGTCTATGGGCTAACTTGTTCCTACAGTAAACGGTGTGTGACAGAGGCAGCACACACGCTGCAGAGCGCCACACAGGGGCATGCTCGCTATAGCATAGGCTGCATGGAATCATGGGGGAGGAACGCCGTTAGCAACAACAGGAGTGCTTCAAAGCTGGACCTCTCCTCTTTCTGTTACGTGGCCATTCCCATCGCTTGTGCTTCATATGAAGTGGCAAAGAGCTAAACGATCATTGTGATTTGGGTTTAAAAACTACAGTTTATTAACAGCTTTCAAAGATGGAAAGGTACACAATAACAAGGGGCAGAATGATGACCACTTGCAAAAGTCTATCTTGCTATTTAAGCAACCAACTAAGCTCTGGAGCAGGGTTGTCGTTTTAAACTCGATATCACCCAGGAAAATATTTGATACTCGTTACCATTTTCTATACCACGGAGATAGAAAAAAAACAAATAATTAAAGCCGTAAAAAATATTTTAAAAACATCTGAAATCTCACCTTTTCAATCTCAATATGGAATGTGCTTTCTCAACAGAATCACAGATACTAGTTGAATAACTGTGCAAATAAATGCTAAATAAATAACCCAAATATCACACATGCCCAGTAGCATGCTAGCCAGCCACAGCTAATCACACAACATTAATGCAGACATCAATAATACGTTTAATGTATTAAAGGTATACTATGCTGCCAAGCCGCGGCCGCCTCGGCAGTTTCATTATTATTATTATTATTTTTTTTTATGTTGGCGAGACACTACCGCGGCCGCCGCCTCGCCGCGGCCGCCGCGGTAGTGTCTCGCCAACATAAAAAAAAAATTAATAAATAATAATAAAACTCGATATGCTTGCATGTTTATTTGACATTAACACGCGGTTCTTTGTTGTTGCTTTCGCGCGTGCATATAGTGAATGGCAGGGCAAAAACACGGAGTTCTCGCCGTAAAGCGAGACTTCTGTGTGTGCGGGCCGTAAGCTCCTGCAATTGCAAGTGCGGTATTTCCCCCACAGACCACCAGGGCGGCCGAGAAAACCTTTGTTCGACCTGAAATGACTCATTTAATCATCCAAAACGGTATGGAACACATTAATTAACTGAAAAATGTTGCATAGTATGCCTTTAAATTATGAACGGTAACTTTGCTTTATTAACCTGCAGGAGTTCATCATAAAGGCCAGGGTGTCGGTTCCTGAGATGTTTGGCTTAGTTTGTTGTGCTGCCGGACTTCGTTGGCACCACTTTAAAACACTGTTTGCATACAGGCTTGTCAAGATCTTTGGGATTTCCTTCATTTCTAAATGGTTCTCGTCCTGTGGCACTGACACCCATCATCACTCAGTGCTTTGAGAAACTGGTTTAAACCTTTTTACCTCCACTCTGCCTTCTGGCAGTTTGCATACATGGCTAACAGATCCACGCAGGACCTCCTAACAACGCTCCTCCACACGGCTCTGTCCCACCCAGAGCTACGGGGAACTATGTACGCCTCCTTTTTCTGGACTTTAGCTCTGCTTTGAATACAATCCTACTAAACAGACTGCTGTCAAAACTTTTTGATCTGGGAATATCGGACTCTGTCCGTCGCTGAATCAAATATTTTTTAACCCTCTTTGGCAGCGGACACAAACATGGTGCCTGTGGGCACCAAGTAGCCCCTAAGGACCACATTTAGTGCCACGAGCTTGTTTTAGAAGCAGCACAGCCCACCAGTGAGCTGCATCTAAAACTTTATTTTATTCCATTAGTCTTCTTGTTTAATCACACCTGTATTCATATATATTTAAAAATGACAATATCTATAATAACATAAAGTTAAGATGAACTCTGACTCTTCTAGTTCAAAGGTCAGTACTGGTGGCCCTTCGTATGACACATCAATGAAGTGGCTCTCAGTTTCATAAAGGCTGGTGACCCTGGTTCTGTGGTATAATGTTGCCATTTGGTAACCAGCTCATTGAGTTCTTTCCACACACACACACACACACACACACACACACACACACACACACACACACACACACACACACACACACACAGGGCTGTGTACTGAGTCCTTTACGGTACACAGCAACAGAATAATAAAGTTTGCTGATGACACCACTGTGTCATCGCCATCTTAGGGGACGATGAAGGAAAACGAAGATCATCGCGGTCTTTAGGAGGGGAAAACAGAAATTTCTGACCTCTTCATCGGGGTGGAGAGGGTGCAGATTCCTGGGTGTGAACATAAAGGACGAACCGACCTGGAGTATTTTGACGTACTGTATCTGAGTGTGGTTTTTCAGCTGCACAGCAGGAAACAGGAAAGCACTTCAGAGAATCATGACTACAGCCCAGAAGATCCCCCGCTGCCCTCTTCCTTCCCTGGATGAACTTTACAGTTCCCACCGTCTCAGGAAGGCACTGTGCACAGTCCAGGACCCGACCCAGCATGCACCGTTTGTTCAGTTACCATCCGCTGACGCTTCAGGACATTAAGGGCCAGAACAAACAGACTATGCAATAGTTTGTATGCCAGAGCTAATATTGAACTGAATGCCGTTTGATCGGGGTGTATTTCTGCTTTTTTATTTCATTTTACTGTATTATATTTTATTTGCACTTAAACTTGGTTGAGATGCTGAGAAAATGCCAGATTGACCAGCGTTTCCTCTGGTTATGTAGGAAGCAGGAGAGCGCAGTACTGCCCCTTTTTATTCTTCTTCTTCTTTTTTTTAGCTTTTTTTTAGCTTTTCCTCAACGAAATTGTGTCTGTAGAATATTATGGTACAGGAAAGAGACAGATGCCCTCATCATTCTCCTTTAAAATGTTGGAAGTTTTTAAATGAATCCTTTCGTGTCAAACATTCAATGCAGAGCAGACACAACATTTAAAACGGCGTAAATCATGAACGGTACAAAGAATCTCTCAGAGACAGGCTCTCCGCCCCCTGAAGTTTATAAGGATTCCATTTCTTAAGGAACGTTACATCTGACTTTGTTCATAAAGCAGATTATAAAGACAGAATATTTACACCAGGGGGAAAGTAGATAAACCTCTGAGGTACATGTAAATACCTTTAAACCTTGTGACAATGTAAGGTTGAATTAATAATTGCACCAAGTAGAACAGCCAGTTAAGTCATAGATCAGTTTCTAAAACTAGCGTTTAAATAAAAGCTAGATCAAAAGTAAAGATCTTGGCTTTCCTTTTGAAGCCATCGACGGCGTCTGGCCCCCTCCGGTCTTTGGGAAATCTTTTCCACAGATGTGGTGCAGGAAAAGAAAGGGACGCCCCTGTGGGTTTTAGTTTTTACTTTGGAGGTAATCTAAAGGCTGCTTCCAGGAGGTCTGAGGGTCCTCACACAGCCTGGGGGCTAAAGCAGATGGAGTTATTAGACAGGAAGGAAAAAGCTTTGGGGATTTCTGAAACAGTAACAGAACTTTAAAGCGAACTCCTACGGTAGCTAGAAAGGACACAGTTGTTGAAAAATGTAAAATGAGCAGCATGCTGTAGACGGAGAGGATGACGTTGCTCAGAACTGGCCTGCTTAGCTGAATTCTCCAACATGACCTGATCTATTTACAGTAAATCAAAGCGTGGAAGAACTTAGACGTCCTGTCATGTTGTTGTGTTCCAGGTTACCTTCAGGAGGCCTATCTTTGGACCAAGCAGGTTCTGTCCATCATGGAGAAGTCCATGATCCTCCTGCAGGATGTGACGGACGGCTCGCTGTATGAGGGCGTGGCGTACGGGACCTACACCACCCGCTCCCTGTTCCAGTACATGTTCCTGGTGCAGCGTCACTTTGCCATCGGCCACTTCAGCCACCCCTGGCTGCTGAAGCACTTTGCCTTCCTGTACAGGACCATCCTGCCAGGTACCTGTGTGACATTCTCAGGGACGCCTTACTTTCAAACAGATGCACTGCAAAGGGGAACTAAAATAAGTCAGATTTTCTTGAAATCCGTGTATTTGTTCTTGATTTGAGCAGCAAGTTTAATTGATCTGCCAACGGAATAAGATTTTTTGCACTTAAAATAGGAACAACTCATCCCAATCATCTTATTTATTTATTAATTTATCTAATTATCTTATTTTAGGGGTCAAAATACTAATTCCATTGGCAGATAATCCTATTTACATGCTGTGATCACAGACAAATACACTCATTCAAGAATATTCTACTTCTAGTTTTCGTTTTGCAGCGTGTTTGTAGCGGCAAAAAAGCGAACTAAGCGTTAATCTTTGTAGTTTTTGCTCACAGAACGGTGGGTTAGCCCGCTGGTTCCTACTAGAGTCAGAGTGGAGCCGGTTGCTACACATGTTGCTACATAACAGGGGGGCATTACCATCCGCTGCTGCGCTGCAGCCGTAACGTAGCTTGTCCTCTGATGTGATGCGGCGTATGAAAACATGGAGGTGGGACCCTGTTGGGGATGTATAGGCTCCTTCTGGCTGGGTGGGCAGCTGAGTGCTTCTAAGGCATGGAGCGTTTCAGCCTGGTACCAACACTTAGTGAGCTGTGACCGTGCAGCGGTCCCCAAAGACCCCCTCATACCAGTAGAGGCTCAGATTTAGAGCAGCAGCAACAACCTGATCCCCTCCATCAGACAGGATGGGACCGGGGACCTCTCCAGGTAGATGGACTGGTTCTGTCCACTCACAGATTGTTCCTCCTGTAGCTTATGTGGGTTATATTTTAGATTTGCAGTAAAAAACTGAAAAGCCATTCTGATGTCAGAATGAACCGTGTGATAATCACTGAAAGGCTTAAAACGGTACGTAGACTTCCCTGGGGCAGGTTTTCACCCCCCCCCCCCCCCCCCCTTCAATGTTAATGCATTTTATCTGGATTTCATGTGTTACACCAACAAAAAAAATAGTGCAGGATTGTATATTTTTCTCCAAATAGAAGCCCGACTGAGTCAGTGCCTTGTATGCATGTCTCTCCGTGTCACTTGGCATGTTGGTGAAGGATGAGTCAGAGAGGAGCTAAAGGGTTGCAGCCATGCTTCAATAGAACATGGAAATCCTGCACAGTCCTAATGGCTGAACATATGAGACAAACCTTTGCTCCTCTCTGTGCATTTTAGAATAGAACATTTCAGTTCTGTTAGATCGTACACCCATAAATAAACTGCAAGAACAGCGACACGTTTAACCGAGGAGGGAAGCGGGAGAACGGAGCAGCATCGCTGTGAATCTTCTGAGCCTAGTTTTCAGGGTTGGAACAGCAGAGAGGTAGACGTCTGTTTGCGAACAGAAAAAAAATGGGAGGGGGGGAGGAGTGCTTTGGTTCGTTGCTTCTGGTGTTGCTTGTTTCCCAGACGAGAAATGATTGACTGTGATTACAGGCTGTAGCTACTATCGCTGGTTTCATAGAACGCTGTCAGCACCAGGATCCAGGGCTGTTCTAACATAATTACAGACTACAGAACAGTGTGAACAGAATCACAGCGGTGACCGCAGGCCGTAGATTTTGGAAGGAGTCCTGTGTGGCGCGCTGTTGCGATCTACAGGGCATCCACATGTTGTTTGAAGGGATCTTTAAATGACTTCATTTACACTGAAAAATCCAGCTTTTCTTTCCTCCTATGACTGCTTTTGCTTTCTTCTCCCTTCATTGTGTGAGAAGGGGAAAAAGTTCAGGACGCCTGCTACGTCTAACGTTCTGTCTCCGTTTTGCTCGTGTCGGCAGGTTTTCAGCGCACTGTGGCGGTGGCGGATTCCAACTACAACTGGTTCTACGGGCCAGAGAGCCAGCTGGTCTTCCTGGACCGCTACGTGTTGCGTAACGGCAGTGGGAATTGGCTGGCGGACCTGATTCATCAGAACAGGATTACGGAAGGGCCAGGGCAGGCTGGAAAGGGCCAGCGGTGGTGCACGCTGCACACAGAGTTCCTCTGGTAAGCTGCGGGTTTTGGTTTCAGGAGGGAAACTGTTCTTTGGTGCCAGTGGACCTTACATGCCCTCTTGCTGTAAATAATGAGATGCACTCGTGTTCCTGCTTTAAAAAACGAATCATCGCTGTTTAGGATAAATGCTTTTTTTCATTCCGACTGAATCCTTTCCAGCTCTTAGTGAGGACTTAAAAGGACTTAAATGTAGCATTTTGCCATCTTTGGAGATGTGGAGCCTTTGCCGCCACCAATAAGTACAAACATATCCAAATACTGCACTCTGCACAACAGCTGAGTTTATCCCTCCTGTCTTAATGCTGTGGCTTCAGCCTCTAAACTGATGTGTAGTCCTTCAGGCTTCCAGGAAGTTTGACATTTTGCTTTCAGGGCTGGCTTCCTGCCCTATGCTCTGTGCATGAGCGGATTCAGATGTTTCTGTTTTAGTGTCCTCTACTGGATGAGTCTTATCTTTTTTTGAAGAACATCCTGTCTGAATCTATGCTGAGAGGGAGTTTCAGCAGCCAGCTAGGAGTTGCCTCCTTTGCACAGTTGTTTACCTGCATCTCTATCTGGCATTACCAATGCTGCCAAACTTCTAGTTTCCTTTTTAATTATCCGCAACTCAACGTTAATGCATTTTTGCACAAATGCCTTTTTGCACCATTATTTTTGCACAAAAAACGGTTTGACCATTCTCCTGCACACTGTGACTGCACACAGTTTTTCTCCTGCATTGTTTATCATTCTGATCACTGCTGCACTTTTACATTGCAACGGTGCCCTATTCCACCCCGAATCTCACTATACTCTTATAAGCTGTTGCAACATTTTGTTGCATGTATGCGCTCTGTACATACAAAATGACAATAAAGTTGTCTAAGTCTGTAAGTTGTCCTGAAAATAGTTCGGGAATTGGCGTCATCAAGCTTTGCCCCTGGTCTTCAGCTCTGACAAAGCACTCATATCTGCTTCCAGTTGCAGGTCTAAATCCCCTACTGAGTTATTTTCAGTAGGGATGCATGATTGTTCAGCATTAACAGTGGTCAATCATTCTGTAACATATCGCTGTCGATCCGGGCTGATATTAACTGTTATTTCCATATTGCTGCCATTTGTTTCTGTGTTTTAGGAGGGGGAGGCGAGAGGCTTGGCCTTGTGGTATTTGTGTGGTCACATGTTTGTTTTGGTCATATTCATACATGTTGGTTATCACACAACAGCACTATTCATATCGCCGTCAGCCCAGATTTTCACATTGATGCATCCCTAATTTTAAGGTCTTTGTTTATTCTGCATCAGACGCTCCGTATCACATATCACATAGTGACTCAGGGTTGGGTCCAGCTCACAAGCCCAGACGACGCACAAGATTAGTGTCAAGAAAAGAAGATTCTGTAATTGCAGTGAAAAACTTCAGTCTACATGTTGCAGTTTTTATGTTTGTCTCCATCGAAGGACAAAAGCATTAAAATGCTCTTTTTGTGTTTCACAAACAGTTAAGATTCCACCAATCTCTTACCGGGGGTAAAGAATCTCCGAGCGTAGAATTAATTATTTTATGTTTGTAGTACTTCACATTTTTAAGGTTCACTTCCTACAAATTTTCATAGAACATCACAAACTTTCAGAGAACAGGAATTTGGCAGCTGAAACCACTTCGGTTCCCAGAAAAATGGAAAAAGTAAAATGACAAAATAGGCATTTTTCATTTTTGGATGACGCTCTGCATTTCTGTTAATATGTCTAAAATGAACAAAGATTTGGATAAGAACTCAAATTGTGAAGCACAATCTGGTCATTATTTAAATTTCAGGGCAGAACCCTTCATTGTCAGAAATAAGCGGTGTTCATGAGCTGTCCCCCTCGTTTTCTTTTCATTTGATACAGCACTGCAATCCCCCTCCTAAACAGCAGGTGGTGCAATGCAAAAAATTATAGCAGTACAATGAAGCTACGGGAGCTCTAGAATACGTAGAGGGGTCTAACTCCAGTCCTAGATGGCTGACGTCCGGCAACATGTAGATGTATCTGCTTCAGTACAGCAGGATCAGACTATTAGCTCGACTATGTAGTACCTGGCCGTATGCCTTGGAGGTCCTTCAGCCATCTGAATAACAGGGACGCGTATCTTCCAGGACCCCAGCCATTGAGCACTACCTGCACTAGAAGAACTCTGCAGGTGGTACCTTTAACCAAGCCGAACGTTCAACTTATTTGCACACAGCTGACATGAACTTTGCAGCAGTGTTTTTGCTGCTGTTTCTAATTCAGGATTCCCCAAATGAGTGCTAATATGCTGTTGTTGTACTAATATAAGACAATTATTGTGGTACATGAGTGTGAGCCTGAAGAGTAGACATACAGGTAACTTGTCTTCCTTGCGAATGATGACAGAGTGATGCAGGGGATGGAGAGATGGATTGGAGTCTCCAATCGACAACCACAGACTGGTTTTCTCATCGGTCTGTCATGGTGAGAACACCTGTCCAGACCCTCACCTGTGTTCAGGAATCAGGATTCATAACTGAAAAAAAAAACAAGATCCTGGATACAAGTGGCTGAAATGAGCTTCCTCAGGGGCTGACTTGACAACCTTAGGTAGGAGGAAGAGCTCTGTCATCTGGAGAGACGTTGGATGTTACTGCATTAAAACAAGTCAGCTGAGGTGGTTCAGGAAACCTCTCTTTGTAGGGCTGCTGGCTACGTCCCAGTGGAGGGATACTTCTTGGCAGACCCTGAACTCACTGATGTATTCCATATCCCTTCTGGCCTGGTAATACCTTATTATGTTGCAGATGAAGCTTGAGAAGGGTGCTGTGAGATGGATGTTTACCTCAGCAGCCTGATCTCAGATGAGGTGCAGACAGTGGATGGATGAACACTATTATTACCCAGAGAACAACTCAACCTTTCAAAGTGGTTAAAGATGCTTTGTTTTTATATATTTTTCTCCATCTGATTATTTGTTTCTCCTTGTGATGCAGGTATGACCCTGGCCTGGTCCCCAAACCCCCAGCAGATTTTGGAACGTCTCAGCTCCACTATTTCGAGGATTGGGGTGTGGTGACGTACGGCAGCACCTTGCCTTCTGGCACCAACCGCTCCTTCCTCTCCTTCAAGTCTGGGAAGCTGGGGGGACGCGCCATCTTTGACATTGTTCACAACAACAAGTACAAAGAGTGGATCAAAGGCTGGAGGAACTTTAACGCGGGACACGAGCATCCTGATCAGAACTCTTTCACCTTCGCACCCAACGGTGTCCCGTTCATCACGGAGGCGCTGTACGGACCCAAGTACACTTTGTTAAACAACGTGCTGTTGTTTGGTTCAGCCCTCTCAGGGAGCTGCTTTAAGCCTTGGGCTGGACAAGTGACAGAAGCCTGCGACTCTAAGTGGTTAAAGTACAAGATGGGTCTCGCAGCGGATGCCCAGGGCAGAGTGGAAGCTGCGATGAGGAGAGAGGGGATGGTCTTCATCCGAGGCGAGGCGCATTCTGCTTACAACCCAGTACTGAAGATCAGGAACTTCCAGAGGAACCTGCTCCTTCTTCACCCACAGCTTCTGCTCCTGGTCGACCACATCCACCTGGAGTCCGAGAGCCCGGCGAGGGCCATGAGCGCCTTTTTCCACAACACGGAGCTGCCATTTGAGAGCTTGAAGGTGGATGATGTTCATGGAGCGTTTGTAACTCACGGGAAGGACAAATACAAGATGTTCTGGATGGATGACACAAACTCCAGCAACAAAGGGATGGTGGGGTACTGGAGCTACCCTCGAGGGTACCCCTATAACGGCTCCAACTATGTAAATGTGACAATGCCACTGAGGTACCCTCACACCAGGGTGGCCTACATTTTCTTTGGACCAGGCATGGATGTCCAGAGCTTCAGCTTACGTGGAGATGATCAGCGGGTGGACATTTACCTCTCCACCAAAGACCACACCTACACCGTCTACCTTCTGACGGGAGAGGTCACCAGCAAGCCTCTGTTCGCCATGGTGCTGCTGGACCACCAAAAGATTGCATTCGAGAAAGCAGCAGCCGTCGGAGATGACCCGCCCGCAGAAGTGGAGGAGTACGTCAACGTAATGGAGGACAACCTCCAGCACGTCAAACCTGTCTTCCAGCAGATGGAGAGACACATCCTGGGACGGGTCCTCAACTCCGCCAGCTTCCGCAAGACCGCCGAGCGCCTCCTCCAGTTCTCCGACAAGAAGAAGACAGAGGAGGTCATCGAGAAGATGTTTGCCAGGTCCAAGAAACAGAACAAAGGCAAAGGGGGGAGGAGGGCAAACCTCGAGGAAAAGCAGTCCGAGAGCCTGCCGGACATTTTTGCACAGATAGAGGTCAACGAAAAGAATCAGAGACAGAGGACATCAAAGCGTACGTATGAGGAGAGTCCAGAGGAGGGGGACGCAGATTCAAGGGCCTTCATGGATTATCCAGATGGTCAAAGAAACAGGAAGGGGGGCTTTGTTAAGGGCCGCCGGTTTAAGCAGGTTCCCATGGGGGGGACAGCGAGGAGCGAAGGAGCCTCTGGTACCTCCTCTTACATCAGACTCTTCCTGCTCCTGAACACCGCCACCTTCTTCTTACTGCTGGCCGTTCTGCTTACGCGCTTTCAGAGGGGGCGGAGCCTGCACACACAGAGGTGCTTCTACGCCATCGTCTTGATCGACTGCTTCATCCTGCTCTACCTCTACTCGTCCTGCTCCCACGTGCAGTGCTGACACCGTGAACACCTCCACCTGACAGGACGCCCCGTGTGTTCAGGGCGAACTGAAAACCCGTTCCACTCCACGCTGAGCCAGGCCTCATGGCACGCCGTTAAGGCCACTGTTAAACCAAAGCTTCCAAAATGTCCTGGAAAACAGCCAAATTGAAATAAAAAGAGAGAGCTAAGCGTATGGAGATAAGACGTGCTTGGTCAGCTCCACTTTCTGTTCACATCAGTAGGATTTTATTGTCATTTTCCTTTTCTTGACTGAGCCTCTGAATATCATTGCTTCTGTTAGGATCTTCTTCTAATTCCAGTTGAGTTCTAACTATTGAGCTTGCAGCATTCATTACTAGGGTTGTCAAAAATAATTGATACTAAAAAATTCCATTATTGAAAGATACCAGTTTGCATCTAAATCGATGTGAACCGACCCATGCACATCTGTCCATATTGTTGCACCACTGACTGCGATGACAGGCAATCAGCCCCTCCCATACCAAAACAGCTTTTAAGCTAACATGGTGAGTACATCTCGCCTGGGCTTTAGCCGACCAGGCAAACACAAAGCGCTGCTTGGATCACACTCTGTTCTACTGCAGGCTCCATCGGCTAATGTAATGGTTCCCGGACTTTACTTGGTGGGCCCCCCTGTGAGTTAAAAGAAAGTTTTCATGCACCCCTCCAACAATCAATTCAACAGTTGAACGACGTAAAGCCAACTGCAATAAAACTTATAACAATAAAATTAACGGCAATCTTCTTTAAATCACAAAACTACCACTTTTAAAGTGTAATTGTTTGAAGTTGAACTGTTTATTTTACTGTGTCATTGAATTCAACATTGTCATCAATATATTTTTTTTAAATAACCCAAAAATTACACTATGCCCCCTCTAGGGGGTGCGTCCCCTACTTTAGGAACCACTGGGCTAATAAATACTGAAGCGATGATGCTCCCCCTCTTTTATTTCTCTGTTTAGTGTTAATAAGATGAGATAAAAGGATTGTCGTAACATCCTGTTAGTATTACAACAAAATGGTGTTGGTTTCTGGACTGATGCATGAATAATAACACAGGTTCCTGGTGAGCCAGGCTGAAGCTGACAATTAGAGCAGTAAAACGTAGGAAGCTAACCCTATCCTACCCTGCTGCTGTGTTGGTTCAGGGAAGGAAATATGCAGCAAAATGACCAAAGAGGCAGAAATTGTACAGGGCTGCAGCTGGATACATTTGCCAGGATCACATCCTTATTTGTGTTGTAAAAATATTTTTTTGATGTGCCAGATCCATGTTGAGTATGGAAGGGCCCTTTATTCGTCCCTCAGTCGTAACATTGAATTGTATTGATAGCAAATAGGCAGGAAAACGGAAGCCTCAGAGAGGTGTACTGATCAACCACCAGGAGAAGAGAGTCAGGTCCTAACTGTGTGGTTGAGGTTAGAGTCAATGAGTCCCGTGTTTGAGGCTAACACACAGAGCTGCTTTTTAAATAATCATTTTAAATAAATGATGCTTACTGGTTCTACATCCTGTTATTTTTCATTGCATCAATTTATCTAAAGGGACTATACACGTGAATTGTGTTTCAGATTAAGCCACAGAAGCTAACTTCCATGTGCAGCTCCAGGCTGGTTGATGGAGCACCTTCTAAATCTATGATTCTAAAGTGACCCGGAAGAAGACATCATCATTAAGACGCAACAGACACTGATCTGTATAGGACCGCGGACATGATTGGTTACCAGGCACTGTTTTACGGATTTAGAGAAATCCTTAAGGCTTTAATGCTTTTCCGTTCTATCAGCCCAGGTTTCCAAACAGGAACTGTTAAATTTGACTTCCTGAAGGCACCTTCTCTGTCCTCTCACTAGAGCTGTTGTCACTGCTTCACTGTGTTGCCGTTTCTATATTCACCCCAGTTTGTTACCTCTTGTCTCTGTCCTGACATGACAAAGTTTATTTTTATATTATGCGCCAGATTTTTTGATTTGATACGCAAAAAAAATGCTTAGCTTCTGTAATCCTAATGATGCAAGAGTCTGAATTGTAATATGGCTCTATTCCTAGAATCCCTGAGTATTTTTGTAACAGTGGCCCTAACTGTGTCAGGATCTGCCTCAGGAATGTTTGTTCAGGAACTACAACTGATTCCATGTAGGGATTGATGAATGGCTGAGATAAAAGCGGGCCAGCCTGGATCAACGAAGCTTCTGTGGAGCTTCAGAGCCATGTCTGTGTTCCCAGGATCCAGGGCTCCTGCTCTATCACAAACGTCCAAAGCTATGCCACTATAGCTCAGCCACCACGTTTGTACTTGACATATTTCTAGCTTTATATGCTGTAGTTTATAGCGACACATTTAAATGTGGATGTGTTAAAGTAAGATATACAATGGCTTCAGAAAGTCTGCCCTCCTCCACTCCCCCCAGTTAAAATGCATGGTTCTTGAGATGAGAAATGGGACTTTGATCGATCATTTCACACCTTCTTCTGTCTAAAACTAAAACATTTTTTTAAAAGGAAACAATAAAAATAAAAGCTGTCATGACCTGTTTGCATAGATGTGCACTCCCTTGAATTCACACGTTGAGGTCCCACCAGCCACCACTGATAGTCAACCTGAGATAAGCTCCAGCTGTCTTTATGGGGTTTTCCTGAACTTTGCTCTTTTGCATCCCTCAGCTTTGCAGATGGGTTACTGAGGATCAAGAAGGAGCTCATTTACAAAGGTATCAGTCAGGAGCAGTGTACACAAAAAGCCCTGGCATTACAGATGTTGACCCAGGCACAGTGTTATGAACAGATAACCTTAACCTTTACCCTAAAGTTGAACCAAATGTTTTTCAGAAAGGTTTCGGTTTAAGGGTGTGCACACTTGCAAAAAATTTTTGTCTGTTTGTTTTTCAATCACACA
Source organism: Fundulus heteroclitus (assembly GCF_011125445.2). NCBI lineage: Eukaryota > Metazoa > Chordata > Actinopteri > Cyprinodontiformes > Fundulidae > Fundulus > Fundulus heteroclitus. The sequence goes on from NC_046375.1 coordinate 29,006,209, forward strand.
TGTGGGTTTAATTACCAACTGAATTCAACATTGTCATCAACATATATGTCAAATTAAAAGAGTTTTGGGAAGATTGATCAAGCTCATTTTTTAACATCCCAAAAAGCGTGCATTTGACCATTGGCGTGTAGACTTCTGAAAGCTGTAGCAGGTCATTGTTCTCGTTCTGTACTATTTGTAAATAAAAGTGCACAGTACAGTCGGTGTGTGTTGTGAGTGATTATTGTGTGAAATTGATCCGCAAAAAACAGATATTTCTCAGTTTAACCATGGGGTTCACAAAGTTCCTTCAGCAGATCACAGTGAAAGTCCACCTGATCCAGTCCAGTTTGATTCTGTTGATTGGACTTTTCAGTCCAGCTATTGAAGAATAGTCAGATTAAATGTATTTGTTTAAAAGACAAGAGTAGACGTGAGAGGCTGACACCTGGTCAAGAGAAAAGTAGATTTCACCAGGTTCTTTCATTTCAACCTGTCAGGATTTTCAACACGTAGAATTTCATCTAATTTCAAGTCATTACAACTTGCCCACTGACTTGGCTGAGTTTTTACGCTGGATGATGAACTCTGGTCCCCCTCATCAATGAGGCAAACCTACCGTACCACACCACAGACTAAGCTGGACCACTGGGAAACAGTCCAGTCCTTCCACTGCTTAGCTTGGTTAAGATGCTCCTGACTGTCTCAGACACAGCCCAACACCAGCAGTCATCATAGCCCATGTACCCGGGTACAGTGCTTGTGTACCTTTTTTTTTTTCAACCACACTTTGTCCTGCCACTCAATTTTCCAAACAACCTTGGATAGGTTAGCAATAACTTGTGGCTTAACCTCTGTGTGGAGCGTGTCAGTGACTGCTGGACAACTGCTAACTCAGTACTCCTCCCTGTGGTTGTGAAGGCCGTAACATGACAACTCTATATTAAAAGTACCATTTATAGATTAACAATCCTTAAACTGAATCACTCTATGAGTAAATAATGTTTTTTTTTAAATTGAATTACTGAAATGAGTCATATTCTTGGTGTGTGGAGGCAGATTTTGGAAAGGCAGGCAGTGAAGTCAGGAAAAGAAGATAAAGCAGTGTGTTTTATTTAGCTGGTTACAGATGCCCAGTCAGCTTCAGGGATACTTTGAAAGATGACAGTTTCCTCGAATATTTATAGAACAGAAGCATTTCCTGTTCAAACCACCACACTCAGCCAATCACAGCCACCTCCTTTCTAATCTCCATACAGATTCCAACAGCTGCAGAAGGTCATCGGACAGTGGATGTTCCCACATTATGCTCTTTAAAATGTCACATAGGAAAATGTTATTTACCAATGTACCCAACATGTGATTGTAAAGCATACATCACCAAAACAATTTAAGCCATTCCTGACAAGTGGTAATGTAATTTATTGACATGCACACCATATTGTTTTCCTCATCTCTCTCAGGTCTTGAACCATCCACCTGCTCAAACCTCCCAGGAAAACCCCACAATGGATCTATGCACCTCCAGAGAGGTGCATAGATCCATTGTGGATCTATGTGGATCATAATGATTTGCTGATAGTGCTTCTTTACGAAGCTGAGCTTCACTAAACAGTTTTATCCAGTTGTAACCAGATGAAGAGCCATCGGGAGACCCTCTCAGGTAGATACGCCACCAGGTCTCAGATCAGTGTTTCCTCATCAGTGGACTAAAGCTTGGTTTGGAGAGAAAACAGCCATGTTTCTGGCATGTGCAGAACGGCAATGGTTTTGGGAACCATCCCTGCAGGACATTTCTTTGGAAAAAATAGGAAAGAGCTCTGGGTGCTTTGGAGATTGAGCCATTCCAGATGTGTCTCCAAAGCCTCCCCGCACATGAACATGAGGCTGGCCTCTGTTGTCGGCGTTGAGCTCACGTTTCAGAACTTTTATTCAAGGAGAAATAAAATGCTGTGCTACTTGGCTGGCAAACAGGCTGGTGATTGGGACAGTCTAAAACAAATAAGACAGGAAGGGGCCACCAGCTCTGTCGCATTGATTTAGCTGTAAAATGACATCATAATGAACGTTGAATGCTGCCACCTACTGGACACATCTGGACTTTACACAGGCTCAGGGCTCTGAAGTATCCTCCACAGTAAAATAACTCCTCAAGCTGTAACAGCATGTAGAACAGCTGAAATAGTTCTGAGGCATATTGGATGTTTTTAACTTGAGATCTGATGGTAAAATACTATACAAAGGACTTTTTCAAAGGAAGTTAAGGCATTTTACAGATGTAATTGATTATGAACAAAAGTATGATGAAAAAAATTAAATATATAATGTACGGGTACATCTAACAAGCTTGTATATTTCCTGTAATTTTGATATTGTTTACAGATAATGGAAACTAAAAATTCATTTTCTCAGAAATTTAGAATATTTTAGGTTAATATTGGAAACTTGTGATGTCACACCCTGATGTCACACATCAGCTGATTAACTCAAAGGTTTCCTGAGCCTCTAAATGGTCTAAATCTGGGCCAGTGGGTGACACAATCATGGGGAAGATGAAGCCACAAAAGGTCAATGGTAAAGAAGCTGGCTGTTCACAGAGTCCTGTCCAAGCATATTCATAGAAAGTTGAGTGTGAGGAAAACGTGCGGTAAGACAAGGTGCTCCGGCAATATGGAAAACTGCAGCTTTAAGAAAACTGTCAAACAAAATCTATTCATGAATTTGGAGGAGCATTACAAGGAATGGACTACTCTAATGATCTAATCCTGTTTACATGGTCGATGCATCAGGAGCCACTACGCACAGATAAAGCCAAAACATGGGCTACAAATGTTGTATTCCTTGTGTCAAGCCACTTCTGAACCTGAGACAATAATCCAAATTGTCTTACCTGGGAACTGGACTATTTCTCAATATTCCAAAGTACTGTTTTCAGATTAATGTAAATTCTGTATTTCTTTTGGAAATCAAGGTCCCAGAGTCTGGAGGAAGAGAGAAGAGGCTCAGAATCCCCCTTGCTTGAAGTCCATTGTGACGTTTCCACAGTCAGTAAAGATGCGGGTGTCATGTCATCTTCTGGTTCTGATCCACTGGGCTTTCTGAGGTCCACAGTCAAGGCAGACATCTACTCTGAGATGTTGGAGCACTTCATGGACTTTTTTCTGTTCACAAGCTGTATCCTGATCTTGATTTCATTTTCAGTCCAGACCTGGTACCGACCCACAGTGCCAAAGGCACTAAAAGCTGGTCCAATGACTGTGGTGTTATTGTGCCTGACTGGCCACAAGACTGGGCTGACTTAAACCCTTTAGAATCTATGGAGTGTTGTCAGGAGGAAGATGAGAGACACCAGACCAACAATGGAGTTGACCTGAAGGAATCTATCAAAGCAACCTGGGCTTCCATTACACCTGAGCAGAACCGCAGGCTGATCGCCTCCATGCCACGCTGCTGATGAAGCAATTCATGGAAAAGGAGCCCCAGCAAAGAGTTGAGAGCATATTTCTGTTTCAAATATTGTATTTTATTAATCTTATATAACGTTTTGATAGTCAGAGACATTCTGTGTTTTCATTATCTGTAAGCCAGACTTACAAAAATTACAAAAAAATTGAGCACAAAATATTTCACTCTGTGTAATAAATCTACATAATATGAGTTTCACTTACTGACGTGAGTGAAAACAACTATTGAACATTTTTACGATATACTATACTCTGGAAATACACCTGTAAATGTTTAAAGGGTTATTTACCTTTTTTTCCAAGATTATGTTTCACAGTCTACATGAATATTTATTAAACAATTGGATTGTTGCACATTTGGCTTCTACTAGGCGGATAATTATTAAGATGTCCTGGTACATAAAATTGTAGAGTTGTCATTTTACCACAATTGGTGAAATAATTACTCCCACTCATCATGAGAAACAGATCCATCCATTCATTTATCCTTCCATCCATAATCTATACCCGCTTATGTGTGCAGGGTCGATGGGGGCTGGTGTCTATCTCCAGATGAAAATTTCTTCTGTTTTTGTTTTTTAATGGTTTGAATTGTCAGCAATAAGGTTCTCCAGACGCGCGGTGTCGCTGCGGTTCTCTTCGTTTGCTTTCGCTTCTTTAAATAACCCTTCTGGCTCGCCGTAGAGTGAAGGAACTTTATTGTAAAGGACAGCGGACTTTTGTGACATAGCCAGCATGGGTGCTCGGCTCGCGCGGGTGTTCCGAAACTTCAACGTGGAGAACCGCGCGCTGCGAGAGATCTCCAGAGAGAAGCCGAGGGCAGCGCCACGGCACGAGACCGAGGCGCCGCCGTCTGCCGTTAGCTCCGAGGGTGAGAGGCTGAGCTGCTTGTGTAACCTCAGGGGTCATTAACCACTGCGGGCACGGTTCTATTGGACCTGTCTTACGTGCTGTGCCTTAACCAGCTCATTCTCTGTGTTCCAGCGGCGGAGTCGGTGAAGAAGAAGGACGAGTCGTTGCTGGAACACCTCAGGACTGTGTATGTGGAGTCCACAGATCCAGCAGCAGCTACAGAGGTCAGACCGAGTCCTGCCTGTCTCTGTGTCTGACCTCTCTGTCCCAGTCTGATGTCTCTCTATCTGATGTCTCTGTCCCAGTCTGATGTCTCTCTGTCTGATGTCTCTGTCCCATTCTTTTTGTTTCTGTCCCAGTCTGATGTCTCTGTGTCTGATACCTTTGTCTCATTCTGTTGTTTCTGTCCCTGTCTGATGTCTCTGTCCCAGTCTGATGTCCTTGTCTCTGTCCCAGTCTGATGTCCTTGTCTCTGTCCCAGTCTGACGTTTCTGTCCCTCTGTCAGAGCCAGAATGGCAGCAGAGCTCAGAATGTCTCAGGGACTTCTCTTCATGCCCTCCTGAACTTTTACACATTCTCTTAGGTTAAAGCCACAAACTTTCACGTATTTTACTGGGATTCTAAATGAGAGACCAACACAAAGTAGAGCAGTATGAACTGAGAGGAAAAATAATATATGATTGCTACATTTATGCTAAGTGAAATCTTAAAAGTGTGGCATGTATATGAATTGAGAGCCCTAAATGGAAACCAGCAAACCAGAAAATGACACTTGATTAACAAGTATCATTTTCTGTTATCATATTTTTCGGACTACAATATGCACAAAAGATCCTGACATTTTTGCAAAAATTGATGGAGCGCCTTATAATCCAGTGTGTCTTATTTATGATTACCGTTGTGCTTACTGACTGATTTTATGGGGTACAATGCACTCAAAATTCTGTTCAAATATATAAGTATGACTAAGCAATGAAGCCGCTAAACGTAAAGTGCATTCATGTAAGGCAGCCCAGGCCCGGAGTACACGCTAGCAACAATAAACCTAGTAAGTTAATTCAGCATAAAGGTTCCGTTTATTTTGGCCTTATCTTAGAAACAGGACAGTGTAGTCCAACTACTCTGTCCTTCCAGCAGAGACGAGTAGCTCTCCCTTTCAGGAGACAGCGGGGTAAGGTGACCAGATTTGATTTCTCTAATAAAAACTGGGGACGTCTCTGATTTCGTTAGGCACAGAATCTCTAGCCTCGTGAGACCATCCTGATCTCGCGAGCTTTCAAGGTTTCACTCGCAGATCAGTCTGGCTACTCTCCGTTAAAGAAAATTTGGAGCCGTTCACCAAACGAACGTCCAATCAGCGTTGGCTTTGAGGCGGGTTGAGGTGTGACGCAACGGGAAGCGCGACAGTTCAGTCTAAAGAACATGGCGACTTCAGCCGATGAAACTAGCGTTAGCGTGGCTATCGAGCAAGTTTTATCGGAATTACAGAGTATTTCTTTGCTGAGCTAACGAGCCTTTACCTGCAGCAGCAAGAGTAGCTTGGCTTGTGGTTGTGTTTTCATCGTCGCTCTGTTACGAGCAACAACGAATCTGATTGGTTCATTTGGCCCGTCTATCACCAACATAGGCCAATCAGCTAACCAGTATTTTCGCCCCTTCCCAAAATTACTTCAACGGAAGGTTTCCAGATGGATATGCGGAGCAAATCTATCTGGCGGAGTCAGGTTACAGAATCTCTGCCTGGGGTTGGCTTGTTTTGTCAGAACTACAACTGAGACGGGGGGCAGGGAAGGTGCGTTTGGTAAAGCTCTACTATGTCAGGACAGCAGCAGGACCGGGTAAATACCTCTTATTGTGCTAAACCTTTTTTACTCCATCATGATACACTGAAATCAGGGACAGCTTTTGACGGGGACAGGTCGTTCAAAACGGGGTCTGTCCCCGGAAATCGGGGGCATTTGGTCACCCTACCGGAGGGGCGGAGTGATATCACACACTTGGGAAAAATATGTAATGCGCCTTATAATCCGGTGTGCCTAATGGTCTGAAAAATACGGTAGCTTGAACATTCTGCTCCCCTGTTTGTCCGTCACTAGAAATCCATCACCAGTAGTTACCAACCCAGAATGTAGGAGGAAGTCCAGGGGCTGCTGGGAGCAGTTTAGCAAGCAGCTGCAGACTGACCTCCTTGTTTTGGTGACATGGGCGAGATGGTGCCGTCTCAGTCCTGCTATAGTGGGCTCCTGTGTCTGTGGCGCTCTGACCAATATGTGTGTTTGGTCATGTTCCAGTGGTTCACGCTGCGCTGTCTGCCCTGTGATCTCCCCGTAGGTCACGCAGGACGTGGCTGTAGGGAAAGCAGCCGAGCGGAGGCCGCTCCGAGTCGCTTTCCCAGGACACAGGTTCGGTCTGCCGGAGCTCCACGACGTCCCCAAAGGGAAGCTGACCATCGCCGAGGCTCTCAAGGCCCTCGGCAGTCACCAGCACCAGCCTCGGACCTGGACGGCCGAGAAGATCGCTCAGGAGTATTCCCTGGACTTGAAGGACACGACGTCTGTGGTGGAGTTCTTCATCCCTTTCAAGGTGGAGATCATCCCTCCCAAGACCAGAACTGCCAAGCAGATAAAGGCTTCCTAGGGCTGGAGGCTCGGAGAACGGAGAACTCACTCATGTTCTCCGGTGCTGGAGATGGAGAGGGACTAGAGTTTCAGGAGTCTGGCGATGTTTAGGTGGAATGATGGGAGATTTTTAGCTTTCCTGCAGGAAAGAACCGCATGCATGGATCAGAAAACGGCGATCCATTCAGGACGGCTGATATTAAACCAATCAGACACAAATCATGCTGGCTTAAAGACGCACAGCAGACAGAACAAGTGACCCGGTGTAGAGGGTTCAAGGGTTCTGTGATGGGTTGGACCCACAAGCCCAACCAGCCATGTAGAACCAGAATGCATCATTTATTTAAAATGTCAGCCAAGTAGAGCAGCTGTGTGTTAGCCTCAGAGACAGAACCCACTGACCTAAACAACCGGACTCTCTCCTCCTGACGGGTGATCAGTGCGCCTCTCTGTGGCGCTAAGTAGCAACCGCACTGTCCTGAGCCAATAAGAGCCAACATCTGCCCATTCCCATGTCTCCTTAGCAACGACAAACAACAAAATACCTTTAGTTCTTCCTGCATGGATTGAAAGTTTCACTTTTAAACTTTTGAATGGTTTATGCTAAAATATAACAGCCCAAAGTTCCTCCTCTTGTTCTCTCTGCTGCAGTGAAAAGCTCCAGATTCAGATGTCCTTAGGCACACACACCCTGAGCATGCATAAAGCTCACTGCTACGTTTCCCTCTGAACACGTCCAGCCTGCGCTAACACCTGAACTCATCACCGTCAGTCATAGATCAGCCTTACCCAGGACAGAACAGAGCAGAAAGGCTCGGTGTTCATCAGTCAACCAGGAGGGGAACAAGTTAAATGGCATGGAGGGAGGGGGGGTAGAATTAAAACGAACCTGTGGAATCATAAAGCTGCATAAACGCACATGTTTTCAGAATAAATCTTTGTTGTCTCTGGTGTTGGCTTTCATTCTCCTGTTGATCTGAGTCATTTAAAGGCTGCTGAAGCTGCTTCACATTAACCAGGATAACTTCCTGTCAAGCCTCACCACCACAAATCATCTGATATACAACTGAACAGGCTCCTGTTGGTGTGGAGGTAGTTCAGCTCGTCACTGATTTCTCTTGTTCCCTATATGTCGAATTGTTTTTCATGACCAGGAAACAACTGGCTGTGTTTTTTTTATTTTTATTTTTTTAATCACTGCTTTCTAGCTGCTCTACTATAAAGACGGCGCAGAGAGCAGAAAACCGTTACTGGGGACAGGAAGCTGGTGGATGGAGCCAGGGAAGGAGGAGGTTTACAGGCTGGAGGAAGTCCAGGATGACTAGTTTACACACGTTATTAAACAGTAACAACGCAAGAGAGTAATAGAATAAAAATGGCCAGAAATCACTCAGCAGCTTAGAATCAGCCTTGAATTGATCTGTTTCTGCAGAATTTGCTGATTTAATTCAGCGTTCAAAGCTTTTTGTCTTGATAACTAACCTAACGTTTATCTCGTGGTTGGGACTGGATGTTTGCCACTCTCGGCTCCTTCCTGTCTGCAGAGGTCAGTAAGGTCATGAGCAGACAGGTTAACTCACCATAGTTTGCTTTGTTTGTCTAAACGTGTCCAACAGCTAGAAAGATGAAACCTGTTGGTTTGGATGCAGTTCACTGGTTAAACAGGAGGAGTTGACGCACGCTTGGCTGTTGCTGATTATTGCGCTGGTCTTTAGGGTCTGCAGACTGGTCCACATCATCATTATCAGGCAATTTAGGTCCAGACTTTGACTAGGCCACTCTAACTCATGGTTATGCTTGAGTCTAAAGCAGTCTAAGCCGTTCTGATGTAGTTCTGACCTGGTTGAAGAAAAGCATCCCCACAGCATGATGCTGCCACCAGTAGTTTCATGGTTTTAGTGTTGTAGTTTTAAACCACATAGTGTTTTACATAAAGGCCAACATTAAATGAGGCAAACGTAACCTGACTCTGATTGGACGTTCTCAGCAACTCTCCCTGACTGGTCTGCTGGGTTTTCTTGGTCGGTTCTGTTGGCTTTCTACTGTTCTCTGACAAATCACTAAAGCCCCTCTACAGAACAGCTGAGTTTATGCTGAGAACTGATGAAATACTGGAGAACATTCGGTCACAAGCATTTTGAACAGTCCAGACAAATCATAAATAACCCGAATAAGCTTTTAAAACGCGCATGTGTCAGAAACGGGTTCTGAGCTTGATTAAACTCACACTTGCTCCATGTTTCCGCCCAGCCACAGCCAGCATCCTCTCATGCCCAAAACAGGCCCTTCCTGAGAAAACAGGTCCCGCCCATCATTCTGCCATCTGTCTCTCCTATTGGACGACGCCTAAAATCTGCTCTACCTTTTAGGAGTCCACTTTGGCCCCTGTCACTGGCTCCTGGGGGTGTCAGTTATGACTGAACACGAAGAACGTCAAGCTGGAGTGCAGCTGCTTCCGGAAGTGCTGCTGATCTGCTTTCAGTGTAAGGGGAAAACTCTGCAGAGCTTGTTCCTTTGATTTCAGCATTTACTGCGTATCTGCGGTTGCTCTGGGTTTCTAGCGTGCATTCAAGTTACTTAACATTCTGTCATTATACCAGGTTAGATTAAAGCTATTTACCTCATTATTTTATTCTAATGCAGTATATGACATGCAGTGCTGTGAAACCGAACAGCTCCTTCCAAGTTTATTTGTTGTTGTGACACCCAGACGTTTCCTATCATCAAACAAACTTCAATGTCAGACAAAGATAACCTGAGCAAAGCTAAAAATGCTGTTCTGTAGTCGTGATTTCATTCATTAAAGGAAGAAACCAACCAGGCATAGTCCCTCTCCTCCTTGAGCCACAACTAAATTCTTTAATTCACCACATCCTTTAGAAAGCCCCACTGGACAGTGGACACATTCAGGCTTTATTACTGCCTGAGCTGTAGAATCAAGAAGTTACTTAAACAGAACCCGTCTGACAACATGAAGTAGGCTCAAAGGTCTTAAAAAGCACACATTGTGCTCTTAATCTAGGAAATCAGGTGAAAACAAGCCCTTTGGTGGACTGGAAACTTGCCCAGGGTGGCCCCCGCGTTTGGCCTCGTTATCGCATGAGATACCAGTGAGAGCCATAATCTATAACTGGAGAAAACATATAAATCAAGGATAAGGAAGAGACTGGGAAAAACGTCATCCATTGGTGAGTTTAGAAGCCAAAACCTCTGCTGACCAAAAAGAAGACAAAGGCCAGAATCAATAAAAAAACAAAAAAAACACTTTGTTTATCTCCACAACTTCCTGAGAAATATTCTGTGGACTAACCAAAGAAAAGTGAACATTTTCAGACGGGTGTGTGAAACCTGTTGGAGGTTAATCTAACACAGGGTTTCAGGAAAAGGACACCATGACCATCCAACATGGTGGTCTTAGTCTGGGGCCTGACAATTCTGAAAACTGATCCAAAAATTAGACTCTAATGTTGTTGTAAATTCTGACTACAGTACAGATCTGATGGACCACACAGACTTCTTTCATTGGCTGTTTGATCCTTCCTAGGACGAAGTTAATACTGAAGACAGAATGATGTCCTAGTTAAAGTCTCATAGATCCATAGTCTCTTTGCTTCTGCTCCATAAGGAGCACTGTAAGCAGAACCTGTGTTTGGCCCTAGCTGTGAGGGGCGAGGATGAGATGGATGGGCGAGCCGGACTTTTATTTTGAAAGCTCAAGCAGGAAGCGCCAGTGGCTGGCCTCGCTTTGCCGCACTCCCCGCAGTGAGAGTAGTTGTGAAGAGTCGGCTCGGAACAGCAGGAGCTGCTAACACTCTGGACCTGCAGCGTTTAGCTCCGGAGAACCTCTGGATGATCAGAACCGAGCGACAGAAAGCAAACCGGATCTCTCCGTGAAAACAAGCCGCGGGGGCCGATGGCGGAAACAAAGCGCCGCCGACACGCCTGCAGGGACCTCACATCCTCCTCCGTGTAGGTGGTCCCATCTGCGGCTGTCGCCCTGTCCATGAAGCCGCGTTTCACAGCCGGATGATCGCCCAGCTTCCCGGCGGAGCTTCACCGGAGCAGAACATCTGCTGCGCGGATTGATCCACAGCGACGCCGGACCGGGAGTTTGGCCGCCCACATGCGCAGTTTGGAGGGCTGATCTCCAACCCTGGAGTGGCCTCGGAGCTCCACCATGGGAGGAGGGAGCAGCAGGTAACATCTGGAACACCCTGAACTCGGTCAGATTCCGGAGGTCGGTGTAGGGCTAGATAAGCGCTGCAGGCTTAGTGGAACGCAGCCCAAGCTGCTCTGGTTGCCATGGCCACCGATAGAGCTGCCTCTTGGATGGAGGTGGATGCACTGCAGGCCTGGTGATGGGAGGCTGAACCAGGGTCACACACACACACACACACACACACACACACACACACACACACACACACACACACACACTAGAGCTGATAAACTTCAGTGGTTCCAGTTTCCTAATGGCTCCACGTTCTCAGCAGAACACGGCTCCTTCCATGACGGCATCTTTCCAGACAGACCTCAGGAGAAATGTAAACACACTTCCAGCCAACAACAGCAGCCATTAGTCTTATCTCTGTTAATGGGAACTGAGCTCGCCTGAGACGCCTTTTCATTTCCTCAGGTTCACACTTCCCCGCAGAAGTCTTCACACCTTCTGAACTTGTTTCCACCGTTTGTGGCATTGCCACCTTCCGTATGCTACCCATGGGCTGTTTTGCCGCATCTCTGCTGTTTGATACAAGTGTGGCGCTGCATAGTTGATTGGTCTTAAATTTTAAAGCAGATTTAGGGCTGAAACACTGGGATTAATTGGAATGAATGGCTTATCATCAACTAATTTAGTAATTGAATCGTTAACCAGTGTACAGACTGTAAAATATGCTGTTTGCTGGAAGAACAACCTGCTCTGAGCAGCAGTTAAGCCAGGACTTAGGCCTGGACAATATGTTGAGATTTTTAAATATCGAGATTTTTTCAAAGGGATATAAAATGAGACTTTATTGTTTATATGAAGATGGTCTATGTTGTGTTAGAATTATACTCCAATGTGTTCCAGTGGGTTATTTTTCAGCTGTTTCTCATATTTATCTATGATTGTTTAAAAAATGTGCCTGTGAGATATTTGGGATGAAGCTTTGATTCAGAGATGGCTTTTTATAATTACTTTATGGAAAGAGAAACATATCGAGATAATTATTGGATATCAGCATTCAGCCTAAAAATAACAACATATTAATTTTGGTTCATATCGACCAGCCCTACCAGGACTGTACAAAAACTATATAAATGTTGCATTTAAGATGAAAACCCTTCTTTATCTGTAAATAGGCTCTATCCAGAACTCCTCAAGTGGCCGAGTTTAAGTTCTGTAAGAGAAAAGCACTTGTTGCTGTTTGATTATTAATCTGTTTATCAAAAAATTGTGAATTAAACAATTAGTAAAATGATAGTTGCAGTCTTAGTTATATTGTCTTCAAATATTAAATGACCATGTGGTTAGCAATAAATTGAGTTATTTTTCCATGTTTCCACTTTACAATGCATTTATAATGTACAATACAAAATGTTATTTTAGTTCAAGATATTTTATGGATGTATGTTAATTTATGAGGAGTATCTCCTTTTAGATTAATCTAATTAAAATATCCACGAATCAATCGATTACTAAAATAATAGAAAGCTGCAGCTGTAAACAGATTTGGATTGAAATCTGCCTTTCAACCTTTGCTTCTTTAATGCCATTCCTCTAAGTCTTTGACATCTTAAGCTCCCATTTAAACAAAAAAGTTCATTTTTTTATGTCCCGTAAAGCACTTTGGACTTTGCGGCGAATGAACAGTGTTATATAGATAAACTTGCCAGACAATGACCTTTAACATGCAGCCAGTTACAATGCAACGGTTTAGATCAACGTCCTGTGTTAGAACGGACCAGTCAAAGTCCAGGCCTGAAATTCTGGGGCTCTAAAAGCTGTGCAAATTTGCCTTTGGGGAAAAACCACATATAATTTTCCCCTCTACAGTTCTGGGCTACTTTGTGCTGTTTTTTTTTTTTTTTTACAGAAAATCCAAAGAAACCCCGTTAAAGAATATGGTTCTGTGCCATAATGTGAAAAAGGTTCAAGGACTGTGAATATTTTTGCACAGCCCTGCAAAAAGCTTTTAGGACCTAAAATGTCTCAACAAAGAAATTAAGTCAAATTGAAAGACATCGATGATGAAACGCTCCCAGGTGAAGGACAGATATTTCTAAACTCTTATTTTGGTCAAAATAAATAACATGTTTTCATGTAGAAATATGGGTTCAGTTTTAAAGCTGAATGAGACGGATAACAAGTTCAGAACTGATCTGATAATTTATGATACTGGGTGAAAAATGTTCCTTCAGTCCATCTGCACTAATGCTTAAATTCTTAAGTTTGCAAAGCACAGTAACTGATAGGAAATAATGTTTACACCAATAAAGATGTAATGATGTAGGCATTTGCAGGATATGAACTTATAAACCTTATGGCAGCTGTCCTAACAGTTTATTACAACACAAGCCCTGCATGGAACAGTTTCTGCATCATTACTGGCCAGGTTGGTCCTTCTTTTGGCTGCATTATGCTGGGGGGAAAATAGGTTTTAGATCCAGGTGTGTAATAGTTGCAGAGACCAAGAGCTCTGCGCTCTTTCATGAGGAGTGAATGCTGCTTGTCAAGACGTGATGCAATCTGCTGGGTTTCCTTAAATAGAAAACTTTTTGACCAATCTGTATAATATGATTGAATTTGACTTTATAAAGTGCCTTGAGATGACGTGTATCATGTAATGGCGTTATATAAATAAAATTGAATTGAATAGTTTGGTCCAGAAATCTGAGTCAGGAGCCTTCCAGAAACTACAGTAATTCAAAAAATGAGAATATTATTGAAAAGTTTATTTATTTCAGTAAATCAGTTCACTAAGTCAAACATGTTATACAGATGAATTCCACACAGACTGTTGTTTTCAAGCCTTTATTTCTGTTGATTCTGATGATTTTCTGCCTACAGCTGTTAAAACTTTAAAGACTTTAAAGGTCAGGGTTTTACATCAGAGCTATACAAAAACACTATTAATACAGAAATGTGAGCTTGCTTAAAGGTACATATTCACGTTATTAACTCACTGTGGTTGCTTACATCTTTCTGAAAGATTACCTTGATGCAGTGTCCTTGTTTGCGTTTGGTAGGAGCTGTAATTTTGCTTGATTTTGTGTAAGGAGGCTCAGGGGAGAATTCACTGGAACTTTAAATAGGAGTAGGTCAGGTCGGTCTTCTACCAAGGCGAGCTCGGTTGGGACCTATTCAGTAGCTGCATCAATGGCGACCATCTGGCTATCTAAGAGTCCTGCAGTACTGCCAGTAGATGGCGCCACATCTGTTTATGTCAGCTCATCGTGCCTATTCCTGGGGTTCTATTTAGGCCAAAAAACAAAAACTCAAAACACTATCTGGACGGACGCTTGGAGTATATAGCTTTTTTTTTTATCATAATCAACTGAACTTTGGTATTTTTGGTATAGGCATATAATGTGGTTATATACCTTTTAAAGCTTGCGTATAGGCTGTTATTTTCTAAAGGCACCTTTAATCTGACCAACGAGCCTGATCAGAACACATCTGGTTTAACTAATGTGGGTGGGTATCTCAGGAGTTGGACAACTTGTAGTTTGCTGCATCTGAAGCGTGGCGTTGTCCATTCGGCAGCACAGCTAGCAGGATATCATTGACTACAGAGCCAGGGGAGAGCTGCACTGGCTGCCATGACGGGCTGGGAGTGAGCTGCCAGCTGCTGCACCAACCCAGACGCTTTCTGCCTCTCTCTCCGTGGACTGGTCTTTTTCAGGGCTTCTGTGTTAGAGGCTGCGGTCATCAAATATGTCTGTTTACAGTTCATTTCAAAGTTTTGACTGAAGTATGTTGGTTTTAATTCACATGTTCCCACATGAAGACAGAATGAAAGTCCTTTGGCCCAAGCATAAAGAAGGTCAGCTCTGTTCTGGGGACCCTTCTAGAATCTCTGGAGATGATTGTGCAAATGATTAATTATGGATAAATTATGGATGGATAATTATGGATAACAATCCTCTTGATTAGACTGTTTACAGTAACAGAGCGTCTTCAGTCAGAGGCTTCTCCAGAACGGCTGTAAGACAGAAGTGCTGTGGTTTCGCTGTTTGACTCGCTACGTTCTCGTCTTGATCTCAGACAGCCCACGACAATGGATAGATAATGGTAGAGTAACGATCTCACAAACAGATTCAATCTAAGTGATTCTTGGATTTAAATGTCTTCATCTGGAAGCTGATGTCGGCTGTTAATGATAACAGCTGTCTCCTGAAAGCAGGAATTCTAGCTGACGTGATGTAATTCTTGGAAAAGTTTCATCTAGTCTCATCAGGTTCATTAACGTTAACTGTTGAGCGGCTACATATCCAGGTATCCCAGCAGCTAAGCAACACAACACATCATTATTCCTCCCTGTGATCAGAACTGTATTGCACTCAGATTAGACTACATGGAAATGATCAAGTTTGTCCTGAAGGTTGTTTGATGAACTAATGGACTCTGTTTCTGCTGCATTTACTGGTGAGCCACTCCAGTGACCCCTGGCTGTCAGAAAAAAGAGCCTCCAATGTTTACTGTCGATAAGCGCTTTATGGCAGCATTGAACTTGTGCTCAGTGGAACAATGGCTGCCAGAAAACACACACATTTCTTATCGCATTTCATCGGAACAAAAGACATTTTAAACAGTTGCCATATTCTGTGTTTATCTCAGAGCACAGCTTTCTGGCTAAAATGCTTTAAGGGGGTGATAAAATTCAAACAGCTCAAAGATTAGTTGTACTTAGAGGAATGACGGCTCTTATTTTATACATTTATTATTCCACGTGGCTGCGTTGCACTGACTGACACGTAAATGGTTTCCGATTTGATTCATAGCTACATTTGAGTCGTCCAAATAAAATAAAACTAGATGTGTCACTTGAGAGAAGATATGGGTATAAATGTGGCTTCTTGGTGGCGTGAGGGGAAGGACAGCGTCGTTTGGTGAACATTGCCTGCTATAATAAACAGAGTAATGGTCTCCAGCGAGAACCTCTGGGAAAGGTAGTAATACTGAACTCTGAATCAATTAATTCAAGAGAGCATAAGTTAAATAATAATAAATTTAAAAATATGTTTTAATGCAATTATTGTGAACAGTGCAACAGTGAACTGGTGTAGTAAAACGGCCTGTTGGTGTACGGCTGTCAGATGTAATGCTGAAAAAATATAAAGACGGTAGCTAAATGTCGTCAACCTGAACGTCTGCATAAGAAAACTGTGAAGGTAACTCAAGAACCTTGCTGTTTAAGAACATTTTCAAACCTCTGTATGCACCCCCCCCACCCCCACACACACACACACACACACACACACACACACACACTCGTTCTCTACAGATTGCTGCATTTCTATGATATTGTTTCTAAGGGAATCACCGGTGCCTGCCTCCTAATATATCACCTCTCTTTACTTCTGAAATTCCACCTTTCTGTCAGCCATTCTTCAGTTTCCTTCTTCCAAGCATCTCCAATATCTCCAAAGTCATCTGTAAATCTAAATCCTGTTCCTGCAGCTTTGATCCAATCCTGGGACTCAAATATTGCCTCCAGTCTCTTCTTTCCTCCATAACTGCCATCTTACTCATCACTTGCCACTGGAACTGTCCGTTCCTGAAGAAACCTTGCTTAGATCCTAACAACTGCAATAACCTCCGCCCCCTTTCTAATCTACCTTTTATTTCCAAAATACTAGAAAAAACAGTCACTTCTCAACTTCACTCCCATCTAACCCATAATGACCTCTGTGAGCAATTCCAGTCTGGTTTCCATCCTCACCACAGCACTGAAACTGCTTTCCCAAAATCACAGATAACCTCCTGATAGCAGCTGATTCTGATTTACTTTCTGTTCTCATTCTTCTAGACCTGAGTGAAGCCTTTAATGCAATTTCTCCCTCCTTCCTTCTCTATAGATTGGCTTCAATTGGCTTCACTGACACCCCCCGTAACTCGTTTCACTCTTACCCTTCTGGTTGCACTGAGTTCATTCAACTAAAATGATTTAATTCCCATCCATCCCCTGTCACAACCTACGTGCCCCAGGGTTCTGTCCCCTACTTTTCAGGATATTTAGCTTCTTCCCCTTGCTATATCTTCCAGGAATGTAACACCTATTTTCACTGTGCATATCTGGTAAGGCAAATCCTACCCCTATCCCTCACTTCCTGCCTATCTAAAATAAAATCTTGGTTCACCTATAACTTTTAGAAACTAAACCGTGACAAAACAGATCCTCGTTGTAGGATTCAAGTGTGTAATGTCCAAAGCTGTCAGTTTCTCTCTCTCTCTCTCTGTTGACTGTGCCATGGTCTCCCCTTCACCTCAGGTCTAGAGTCTGGGTATGTGCCTCAATAGCAGTCTATCGTTCACCTCTCACATCAATGACATCAACCGGTCTGCATATTTTCATCTAGTTTCATCTAACTAGGGAATATTAATTGCCTTTGTCCCTCACCTTTCCCGCACTCTCCATCATTTCTCATCCATAGCCTTGTCACCTCTTGCTTCGACTACAGTAACTCTCTTCTGTTTGGTCTTTCTCAAAAATCCCTCCACAAGCTTCAAGTGGTTCAGAATCCTAACCTGACTCCGCCAGATGGATTTACTCCGCATAACCATTTGGAAACCTTCCATTGAAGTAATTTTGGGAAGGGGCGAAAATACTGGTTAGCTGATTGGCCTATGTTGGTGATAGACGGGCCAAATAAACCAATCAGATCAACGAAGCATATGACGTACTAACAGAGCGACGACGAAAACACAACCACAAGCCAAGCTACTCTTGCTGCTGCAGGTAAAGGCTCGTTAGCTCAGCAGAGAAATACTCTGTAATTCCGATAAAACTTGCTCGATAGCCGCGCTAACGCTAGTTTCATCGGCTGAAGCCGCCATGTTCTTTAGACTGAACTGTCGCGCTTCTCGTTGCGTCACACCTCAACCCGCCTCAAAGCCAACGCTGATTGGACGTTCGTTTGGTGAACGGCTCCAAATTTTCTTTAACGGAAAGTAGCCAGACTGATCTGCGAGTGAAACCTTGAAAGCTCGCGAGATCAGGATGGTCTCACGAGGCTATCAGAATTCAGCTGCTCGCATAAATACCAAACCCCCTCATTTCATCATATATTCAGAATAGGATTTGAAATTCTTCTGGCCGAATAAAGAAGATTCTGACTCTACGAAAATTCCCTCAAACTCTTGGCTTAAATTACAGTTTGGTTGATGTGTGTGATAACACATTTGTATCCAGTCTGTCATTCTGAATTAAACGGGACAAAGACTTGGCATAACAGCCAGTGTGTCCACAGCTGTTGGGCGGAAACACCCGTTTCTTACTTCAAAGCATTGTTTGACCTGCAGGCAGGGATGAAGACTAGATGTAAATGGGGGGTAATGATGAGACCAATCAGAGGAACAGAAGAAAAAAAATTAAAAAACATTATTCTTTCAAACTGTTCCGACAGTCTGTCAGACTAAAGCTCCACGTGACATCACTGATATAGGGTTAGGAGGGGGAAAATGCCATTGTAAACGTCAACATGCATTGTAATGATTGCACAGATCCACTCCAGCCGAGCTTTACTGTTAGGATTTGCTGCTAACTTGTCGGCAAACTCTTCAGTGAGTTCAGCAGACTGGAGAGATGGATAGAAGACAATCTGTTCTCCTTGGAACAAGCTGAAACACAGTGATAACTGTAATTCCATAAAACCCATTACGTAAAATGCTGAGCTAATATTTAGCGTACTTTTTGATCATACAGCACTGTGCTGTGTGGAAATAACATTTATATGTGAGGGCAGCACTGTAGATCACAGGTGGAAGATTTGTTGCGTCAGTAATGGGCAAAGGTTCCGTTCAGAGGAAGCTTGATCACTTTGATCGTTGGAGGGTTTAGAACAAGTTTCTGCACCTTTACAGACCAAGAAGTCACGTTTACCGTATGTCTCCAGTTGAATAAAACCCGTTTAGAGACCCAAATGTTACAAGACTTGTTGAAAGTGACGTCACATTTCCTATAAGAGATATTCATTGAAAATTGAAAGTTGTCATTTTTGGAAGAACAATCATTTTGGTTCTGTTGTTCAGCGTTAAAATAAAGAAAAAGATAAAACTTTAGTAAAAATAGAATGGACACATTTGGCAGGGATGAAGACTAGATGGAAACATTGGGGGTAATGATGGTAAGAACAAGAAAAATGGATCTAAAATAATATTTATCATGCTTTTAGTGTCATTCTGTTGTAGCCATTCACTATAATTATTCCATGAAACCTGCTAAAACTGAGATTTGCTTTTGTATCTATATTTAAACTATTGGTTTGTTCTTTATCACTTTTAGCCAAAGTCATGAAGAGCATTAGGGTCAACCCTCTAGGACCTGTTGTTGAAGATCCAAAGAGCCACTTGTAGCATCACCTGCTTGATTATCAGACCGTTGAACACAAGATATTCATGGTCTAAATGGGCCGCAGCCCCTGAGAAAACCACCTTAAAGGTGTATAGCCACGTTATATGATTATAGAAAAAGACCAAAAACCGTTTGATCATAATAAAATAAAGTTATATATGCTGAAGCTCCATCTTGATAGTGACATCAATAGCTTTCGCTTCAGCGAGGCGGAAGCTATTGATGTTTTTAGTTTATTGATGTTTTCGCAACTGAACAAGATTCATGTCACTTTTCGGAATTGCATGAGCTATACCTGCTGAGACTTGTTATTCTGCCTGTGGAACAACTGGTCCACCAAGAGTCCAGAGAACTTTTGTTATGCAGAAAGGAACATTCCAGAATTTAGCGCAGGGACGTCTGCACGTTGAATGAAGGCGACTGACTCAGAAAGGGCTGGTCTTCCTCCTGGAGTGACAGTGGATCCCTAAGATACAATTATAAGTCATTGTATCTTAAACCCCCAGTCAGTTGTGGCAAATGGTCGTTCACTGAGCTGGACGTTTTTTCCTGTTAAAGGAGAGTTTTCCTCTCCACTGTCGCTACATGCATGCTTAGTATGAGAGTTTGCTGCAAAGCCATCAACAATGCAGACGACTGTCCACTGTGGCTCTACGCTCATCCAGGAGGAGTGAATGCTGCTTGTCAAAGACTCCATGCAACCTGCTGGGTTTCCTTAGAAAACCTTTTAACCAATCTGTCTGTCTGATTTAAGTGCATGGGCTTTGTAAAGGGGAATTGCCCCTAAATAAATAGAATTTAATTAAAATATTGTCCTTTTTTCTATCCCTACCCTCTTCTACAGGGATGTTCAGCTCCAGTCCTCGAGAGCCGGTGTCCTGCAACCTTTAGATGTGTCCCTGGTCTGACACACCTGAGTCAAATAATCAGTTAATTAGCAGGAGTCTGAAGAACCTGACTGCATACTGAGGAGCTAATTGTGCTATCTGATTCAGGTGTGTGGGACCAGGGAAACCTCTAAAAGTTTCAGGACACCAGCTGGACACCCATGATATATCTGTTCAATTATTAAAGATCCAATTACATCAATGCAAAATGAATATACCGATCCATATCATCATTTTTAAGATGCCCCTTTATTTTGAAATGCACAAGGCATGAGACTAAAGTGATCGAGAGAGATCAAATATTATGTTTTTACAATTAGAAGAATGTTGTTTTAAATGCCTGCTTAGAAATAAAATGCTCAAATCATATTTGGCTTTTTTTTGTGAGTTAATATCAATGTAAATAATAGAGTTAGATGGGCTGATTATATTGTGACGTATCGACAGCATTGATCGGAAAACATAACAGACTTTGTGGTATCGGCAAATATCGTCTCACCACCCAAACAAACCGATATCATATTGTGTTGTGATAAAGCTGGTGATTTACACCCCAAATGATTTCATGTATTAACAGAAATGTTAGTTTTAGAAGACAAAAACAAGCTTTACAGTCTCTAAGTGGAATGATTCAAACTGGCCCTGTAGGGGGACTTGAGTTTAAACAGTCTTCAGCCTTCCTTTCGTAAATTTCTTTCTTTTTCCACAAACTTGCTTTGGTAGAACATGTTACAGGCAAGGTTCCCTCTGCCGGTAACAACTTTACAAATGCCCTTGTTAAAATATTCCGAAACATCCTTTTAATGTTTTTTTTATGTGATCTGATTCAGACTGATGTGTTCTGCTGGAGTTAACACACATCTATGTTTATGTTCTAGGATTATCCAGCTGTGAACATGGACCCGTGACGGAAGGCGGATCAGTATGTGCATCTACAGCATCATGCTTTACAGGAGTTCTCCTCCTTTGATGATGATGACGATGCTGCTCACTCACTCTGGGAAGGAAGGCTTCACTCCACTGTCTCCCTGCCAAAGTCATGGGACATTAACACTCGTCTCTGCTGCCTCATGGGTCTTCTAACCCATCAAAGACACTGCTGATGGAGGACGTCTCCATGGCGAACGCTTCCGGGTCCCCACCAGAGCCGGTCCTCCCGACGGGGAAGTCCTCAGAAATCGCCCCAGGCATCAGCCTACCTCTGCAGGTCTTCTTCAGCCTTGCCATGCTGGCCATCCTGCTAGTGGCCCTCGCAGGGAACGGGGTGGTGTGCATCATGGTGTACCAGAGATCTGCCATGCGCTCCGCCATCAACATCCTCCTAGCTAACCTGGCGTTTGCAGACCTGATGCTGGCCATCCTGAACATGCCGTTCGCTTTAGTCACCGTCATGACCACCAGCTGGAGCTTCGGGGACACGTTCTGCCGGGTTTCCGCCATGCTCTTCTGGCTGTTTGTGATCGAGGGAGGAGCCGTGTTGCTTATAATAAGCATAGATAGATTTCTGATTATCGTCCAGAAACAAGACAAGCTCAGCCCGCCCAGAGCCAAGCTGCTCATCGTGGTCACCTGGGTCCTCTCGTTGATTTTCTCCTTCCCCCTGGCTGTCGGCTCCCCTCCCCTGCATATCCCCCCCAGGGCGCCTCAGTGTGTCTTTGGCTACAGCGCTGACCCTGGATACCACGCCTATGTGTTGATCCTCATGCTAGTTTTCTTCTTCATACCCTTCATGGTGATGCTGTACACGTTCATGGGGATCCTGAACACCATCCGCCACAACGCCATCCGCATCCACAGCCACCCGGACAGCATGTGTCTGAGCCAGGCCAGCAAACTGGGCCTGCTGAGCCTCCAGAGGCCTTTCCAAATGAACATAGACATGAGCTTCAAGACCCGTGCCTTCACCACCATCCTCATCCTCTTCTCGGTGTTTACAGCATGCTGGGCGCCCTTTACTGCCTACAGCCTGGTGACTACCTTCAGCTTCGGCTTTTACCACAAAGACAGCTTTTTCCAGATCAGCACGTGGCTCCTGTGGTTGTGCTACCTCAAGTCCGCCCTGAACCCTCTCATCTACTACTGGAGGATCAAGAAGTTCCGAGATGCCTGCCTCGATCTGATGCCCAAATACTTCAAGTTTCTTCCTCAGCTGCCGGGCAACACAAAGAGACGCATACAGCCCAGCGCCGTGTACGTATGTGGGGAGCATCGCTCTGTGGTTTGAAGGGAAAATCCACTCTTAATATTGTTGAAAGCCCGCCTTGATCCCATGTACTTTGTATTTGAGGGCCTGATTGGTCTTTTGGGTCTTTATTTTTCTCAGCGCAAGCTCAGGCTAAACGTAGCAGTGCATTGAAAAGGCAGGGGGGCTGAGCTGGTATGGCTAGCTGTTGAAAGGACTGATTGGTGGATCCAACATAGAAGATCCAGTTTTAGTCCAACATTCATGATTTTTAGAGACGTCTGAATGGAGAAAGCCCCACATGTCCTGTCTGAGTGGGAAAAATGTTCCTCTGCTGCTCTGTGGTTCTGGTTCCAATACCAGGTTCAGTCACATAACTGATTTTAACACACTGCTGGGGGACTGGAAACCTTTTTAAAGTTTCTAAAGAACTGAGACGATTATGACGCAAATAAATAATTAAGCGGAGCTCCGATTAAGTTATTCGGGACTGAGTGTTGACTAAACTAATCAGGGATGCAAACACCTTCTATGAAGAATCTTCATGTTTTGGTTTACTTTGTCTTTTTTTATTTGCTGTGACCCATAAATTAACCCCGTACCTGGAGAACCCAAGGAAAGGGCTCTCATCAGGTGTTCACATCCTGAACGTTTATTCTGATCTTCTGCATTCGTTGCTTCCTTCACCTTACTGAAGTACAATCCTCCATTGGCATGAAAAATTAACAAATTCCACTTTTCCTTCAATAATTTCCATGATTTTATCGGTTCATTTTTTGGTTGCAATGTTTCATTTTTGTGTAAAATGAATATAAATGTTTTAATCTAAGATAAAGAAAACGTCTGTGATTAAAACTTTAACAGGGAAGGTTTTAGTAGAAATTCGGATCTTTCTCCAGTAAGTTTTTGTTCTTACCGGGGGCGTAATGTTAAATCCGGATGAGATGAAACATGATAAGGAGTTCACAAAATGAGATAAGAAATAAGATTTTAGCAAATTTCTTGGAATAACTTTAGGATCCATTTTTTTGTTGTTGTTGCCACAAATTGAGCAAAGAATACGTAATCAGAGCAGAACTATTCAGTCCACAGTTGACTGGGTTATACAGTATATTGGGTTTTTAACGCTTGGCTGATTTGAAGGCGCTCTTAATGCCATAACACGGAAGATTTGCTTTTAGTGTCTTCTCAAACAGAATGAAGATAAATAATGAAGTCAGGTGGTGTTCAGGTTAGAATAATCCTGTTCTGCTTTGATCAGTTGGTGGACTTTAGATTTCCACTAGAGCTGAGCATCCAGACTGGTCAAAACTGGGAATTGGCCCTTTACTTTACCACCAGACAGGAAGTTCTGCAGCGGACGCCATCTTGAGCTTGGTCGGGTGGAAGTCAGGCCACACAGTTTTAGATCTACTTCCTCTTGTACTTCAAAATAAAAGTCTCAAACATGGACCCAAGCCTAAAGAGCTCACCTTCGTGTCCTGGTGTCCAGGGCCAATTAAAATAGCTTGGTGTGTGCTCCTTGTTGATGATACTCCTCCAGAGGCACTTTGTGGTGTTTTCAGCATGGTCAGATCGTGTCCAACAATCCCCTCACAGTTCCACCGTTTTACTTCCACTTCAGGAGCAGGCTTTTTAAAATCCGAAATGTGTTTGTATCCTGGTAAAATATTCTGTAACAGACAAACGTTTCCATCCTCGGCAAACTGTGGTAGAATAGACTTCCCTGGAGCTTTGACATCTGTCCTGGGGCTGAGTGCCGCTTAAATTTAAACCCACAACCAACATGGCATCACATGAAAACACTTGGGTTTTGTAGTTGAAGAGAGTCTGCCGGTTCCATATGGTGAAAGGTGTTAGATGGGGAAGATCCACGCCGCTCTCTGCTCTGTGAACAGGGGATTAAAGCAGCATCGTTGTCTCCTCTCTCTGGAATCGTGGCGGGGCGAACAGGATGATTGAACCAAAGCCCCCGGTGTTGTACCGCAGTGTTAATGTCAGTCAGCAGGTCTGAGATGACCACACCTGCCAGGCGGAGCTTTTTCTGCTTCACTCGGTCTGAGCGGCTGTCCTTTTTTAATAAGCTTCTCATTCTAACAGAAAACAGCCACAGACGTTAGTGATGCTCAAGGAGTTGCAGTTAGTGTTATCATGTCATCAGAATGATACCCTCTGTCCACTAGGCTGCGTGTTAAGATGGATGCAGTTGCTCAAGATTATCAGATATAAGTCAGATCGCAACTGTGCTGTTGTCATTGGCAACCGGTCTGTTACTTGGTGACTGGGCACGAACGAGTGATATTCAGACCCAAACATTTGCTTCAAGGTGAAAATCAGTCCGTTCATTTCTACAAATGCAACCGAACCTGAAAAGAAAGGGGAACATTTCAGAACATTGTTTTCTATGCGGCGCAGCATGTTTGGGTGTTAGAAACCCTTTATCCATGTGGGGTTAGGGTTACTTCTCATTGTGTTGGAGAGAGGTGACATGGGCGATCTGAAGCACTGGAAGACTCCTCTTTCAGGTCCCACGTGTGCAAAGGAAAGTTAAACACTGATATAGTCATGGTGGGAAGAAAACTACGCCTTCATTGTCTTCTATGGTTTAGCATATTTTGCAGGGTTTTTGTGGTGTACCTGGCACAGACCAGATTATTCACATGATGAAACCCTAAAACTGGCGGTATGTGTGCTTTTCTTTTACCTTGGCTGTAGTCTGTGTACAGAAAGGTTTAAGAATGAGGCCGTGAGGTTAATTCTCGCGTTTCTTGTCTCGGAGACGAACAGGAAAGGCCTGGGAGCGGCGCCTCCAGTCCGATTGGCTCCAGCAGCACCACAGGAGAAAGAAACAGAAACCGTCTAAGATAAACATAGATGTCTGGTCTGTCATAAAGCACCACCTCCACCCACATCCCTGCTTACTAAACACACTGAAATAAACCCTTCCAAATTCACAGTAGTATAGTGACACGTTACAGTACCTGCTAATGTCCGGGTAGCTGCTCAAATCCAGCGCCCTGCTGCCTCACCACTTCTTTATCTCGTCTCAGAACTTCATAGTGCTGAATTTCTAAGATAATTTATCGATTCCTTCCACAAAACACTTTGAAATGAGACACCCAGTGTCATTTGAGAGGCACCAAGGTGGCACGAGGGGTTAAAGCAGTTTGTGAGATGCCGAGTGGGGTCTGGAGAGCACCTTGATGTTCCACATATAAAGGGTTTCCATGGATTACTGGCGTGAGGGTGTGGCGTGCTGCTGGGGGTTTCTTTACAGCCAGATTATTGAATGAACTGGTTTGAGGGGGCACAAACTTTAAATTGACCAGCCTCTGTCCCTAAAACTACTTTCTAATGAAAGCCCATGGCTATGGCCTAGACCAGTGACCAAATCATGCTTTACCCTCCTGTTTGAAGAAATGTCCTGCCTCCGTTTTTCAGACACGGTCTGTTCTTTCCTTTATATCTGCCGCTGAAGTCGCCCCTTTCAGCTCCACGTGTAGGGGACGTTGGGAGTGCGGTTCCGTTTTGAGTCTGAGGATTCTCTCTCAAGCCATCAGGGAGTACCAGATGCTGATTTTCATACTCGTCTTGAATATTTCACCAAAACAACTGCTGAACATCCACTTCATTCAAACACGTCTCCCCCTGCAGTGGCTGCTTTTGTGTCAGAGAGGTTTCATACTACTAGGAATTCAAATTGAGTCCTTGACCGAGTTTGAGGCTTTTGGACCAAAGTTGCATTGAAGCATAAGAAGCCATATGAGATTTTAGCCAAAATGAAAGCACATGTTGGCGGAAGGTGGAACATTTACGTTAAACCCAGTGGGATCTCCTCTTTTAAACACTTTTACTTGCCTGGAATTGGAAAGAATAGAATAAAAGCTTTGGTTTTATCCCTGCTGCCATTTCAGTGTCTCCTCTGGGGCCAGAAAGCAGGCCCACCATTTAATGCCTGCGAAAACAAATTCAACTAGAGAAGTGGATTTTTACGACGTCAGTGAAGAGACGCCTGGTATGCACTGAATGACATGTACTGTGTGAGAGTTTTAGAAGCCGAATTTATTTCCCTTCTTTCTTCACTTTTTGAGGGAGAAAAGGAAAGTCAGTTTTTATTGACTGTTTCTTGCACTGAAAATGTGTAAATCCTGGGGAAAGAACAGCGTGTATAATAGTGTGGGTTGTTTTTTTAGAAGCATGTAAATGACCAGCTGAAGTGGCAGGATAGAGGCCACAGCTCATTTTGAAATGTGTATTTGTATGTTAATGTTTTCATTGTGCCTATTAATTAGTCTGTTGCCAGTCAGAATGCTGCTATTATCTGGTGAAAATGTGCAATTTGGGTGTACTGTACTGTTGAATGTAATAAAGAACTAGACATTTCTTACATTGGTAAACTGGCTTCAGTGGCTTTTTGCTTGTTTCCCTCTTACTGATCATTGCTGGGGATGCTTTCTTGTTATGAACCAAATTTACCTATTTACTACAGCAACATCAGGGTTCTTGAGCCACAGCACAGCAATCTGTGCCCTTATTCACAAAGAATCCTTAGACTAAAAGTAGCTCTTAGTGACGTCATTTTAGAATCTTAGAATTTGCCGAATTGTAAGATTAGTTTTAGAATTTCTTATCAGTAAGATATGTTATTCACAAAGCATCTTAGGCCTTTAGAGAGCTCCTAAAGTGGAAAAAATGTTAGGAGTAGTGAGAAGGACTTTAGGAGTGTCTGAAGCAGGAAGATGATGGAAACGGAGAGAGCTGATTGGCTGATCCACCAAAGGAAATGAGCTCATAAACTTCTATAACATCAATACAGTTATTAATATGTAGATAAGATAAACTCTATCCTCGCCATAGAGGGAAATTAATTAGATTCAGTAGCCGGATGGGTTAAATGTGCGGCTAGTAACATACTAGCCGCACATACTAACATACATATTGAGGATAAATAAATAAAAGTGAAAATGTTGGATCATCCTAAATAAAAATGTAAGAAATGTAGAAAGAATACAGTATAGAGACATTTTTATACCATTTACAGAAATGCTCTCAACATTTAAGAAAAAAGGGAAAGTCTCAGAACAATCTACACATAAATACACTAAACAAGTTAAATGGTGAGGAAATATTTGCTATAATGTACATGATGACAACAGTAGCCTAAATGGTCATGTGAAGGTTGCTTGTGTGATGCCATCTCCTCACTTTTGATTGCAACAAAGAGCGCCTCTCACTTTCTAGGCTGGTGCGGAAAAACACCAAGACACGCAGAGAAAAAGATGCAGTTATCTGTGCTCCAAAGACGCTTGTTTGCGCCGTGATTCCAGGGAGCAGTTTACCTTTCTACACTCCTCTATCCTTCCCGAGCTGAGTGGACAGAGATGCTGCTTTCTTTTCTCCGTTTTATGTCCTTTTACCAAATCCAACGGCTTTATATAAGCAGGCAATTCCAGCAAAATGTTGACAGGTGAGTGTGCATTAATATTAAATAGATGAAGTAGTATAATTAAATCAAAATAATAATTAGGTGCATTCAAACATTTTGATGCTGGGTGACAATGAACTAATGTAGCTAAATTTCATCATCACGTCAAAGATTTCTTAATCCAGTCTGATTGGTTAATTTCCCTCCATTTATTACCAAGAGTGCATTGCTGTGTTTTTTTATCTTGTACTATCAGCCAACTAACTCAGGTAAACAGGTCACTACTGTTCTATTTATTCTCCACATATTTGTGGAATATGGCTGTAACTCTGGAGCCCTGATCTGAAGACTCCAGTACTTTTTTTCATGCACTGTTTGGTTATGGTCATATTTGGATATATATATATATATATAAATTATATATACACATAAAATGTTCCCACTGAAGCAACAACTTCCAATTGGGAATACTCAAAATGTTAATTTTGAGCAAAATGTTAGTAATTATTATAATTATTAATGTTAATAATATACAAGTCCAAAATCCAAAATATTTTGGACTT
This sequence comes from Fundulus heteroclitus, assembly GCF_011125445.2. NCBI lineage: Eukaryota > Metazoa > Chordata > Actinopteri > Cyprinodontiformes > Fundulidae > Fundulus > Fundulus heteroclitus. The sequence goes on from NC_046375.1 coordinate 29,034,737, forward strand.
GTTTTTGACATGAACAGTGTGTCATTTAAGGCATTTTGGTGTTAAGACATTTTCCGACTTACGTTTTCACACTTAAAAACATGACATTGTAAAGAGTCTGTAACAGTAAAAAGAAACGTCGATTTTCAGGTGTCTATAGCTAAAAAGATATTTTTAGTTGTCATATGAGAACTGAGTGATAAAAAGATACAATTGTCACCAGCTGCAGGTGACAAAAATTGGATTTTTCCCGCTGTTTTTTAACGGCGGGGTTGCGGTACATTACATGAAGGGACCAAGGTCAGTGTGATTCCAGTCAGTCAGGCCTGAAACGACACCAGACCGGGCAGCATGGCTGCAGCAGGTTAGCAACTACTCCCTACCTGACGTTATCATCCCACCCCAGACTTGGCATATAGTATGTTAGTGTTTTGGATGTGTTCAGGGCACAGAACATCAAGCGTTACACCATATGTGTATAAATAATTACTGACTGTTGATCCATACTGGCTCACCAGGAAAAGGAAGACATTACAGGAAAGAGTCTGTGCTAAAAGGATAAAATTTAATAAATGAAAGCTACTGTACTGTTTTACTGTTGTGTTTCTACATGAAGTATTTTTGACAAGTCCAAAAAAAATAAAAATAAGGGAGGCGTTGTTAAGGCTGAATCATTTCTGGTATAGCTTGTATTTCAGGACATAGCTTTAGTTTTTGTTCCTTAATGTTTGCTTTGAATTTTATGAGAAGCTGCTTGTTTAGTAAACTTTAATGAACTGAAAATAGTTTTTATTTCAATCATTAAATGCACACACACATAGTTTTGATTGTTAAAAAAGTGTTCTTATAAGATAAGATAAGATAAGATACGATAAGATATACTTTATTGATCTCATAGTGGAGAAATTCATGTGTCACATCAGCTTAATAATCAAAACAAGGTGCCAATAGGAGGAAAAGGTGCATGAGGTATATGCAGTGTGCCCACATATATACTGTGGATCAAGAGAGAGAAAAAATAAATAAAGCAGAGATTTAAGATGACCTATGTACATTTAGGTGACTTATATACATATGGATTTGGCGTTGTGCATTAAAGTGGTACCAGGTGAAGAACACAGTGAGGTTGCTGAAGTCTCTTATTTAGCAGGATTATTGCACAGGTTATTAAATAGTGTTCGTATACTACATACAAGGTACTCATGTCAAAATTATGGTTTCACTATCATCCGTCCTGCGATCGGATGGAAGGCCTCTCCAAACCAGATTCCCAGGGTGGATTTTAACCCCAGCCTGCTCCTGTGTGCATGTGAATTTATATTCTTCTGTCTTTTGGGGTGGCAGTTATGTGTTATGTGTTTATGTCATGCCTTTGTGTTAATTAATCTTCTCCCTCAGCATCACTTGTGTCCCCTGTTTCCACCCAGGACTTCAGTTCCTGTCATTGTGGTTGTGTTTCTGAGGAACATGTCTGCTCAATGATTTTCCTCCCACCATCCCCCTTTAACCAGACCTGCCGGCCCTGTTGGGAAGCTGATAACAGGCTTTCTGGGAAGCTGAGTTAACTGCTGAGTACTGTCACTGAGCACAGTTTATTATGGAGGGAAGGCTTAGTTCTTTGCTCAGACAAATCAATTCATTTTATGGTACAATTATTTTCCAAAGCAGAATTGGAAAACTAGGACTATGGATTCAGAAGCCAGTGCACTAAAATATTACAACGTCTCTGACTGTGTGGCCTAGCTGAATAACATATAACCTAGACAAGTGATGTAGGGCTCTCATCCTTAATGTTTACAGTGAAAAGTGTTCCTGTTTACTGGATTATAACAAGAGGCCTACTTATGAAAAGCAGCTCTGTAATTCAGTCGGTCCTCAGGCCTTCATGCAATTTGACATTTCTTTCACAGAAAAATGTTGAATGTTAGCCTTTTTGTGTGGAGTAGGCATTAAATTCTCCAGATCCCACACAGTTTTGCATATCAACCTAATTAGGTCGTTGGCTGAGGGAGAAGATGTTGAGCTTCTGAGTAAGACATAATGTGTCACTTCCTGTTCTGTTATTGTGGTTTGGTGTACCAGACTCTATCAATTCTATCTTAATTTCTAAATTTCTCCATTGTGAGATCAATAAAGACAATCTTATCTTATCTTAAATTTCTTTTCTGTGACATCTCTCTGTTTCTAACACATGCTGCTTGTCTGATGTTCAGTTACTTCTCTGCCTCCTTTAGTGATAACGGTACGTGTAATAAATGTTTTTTTTTATAGCTTTGGAGGCGAGGGTGTCAGATTGGGAGGCCCGGATCCGCGTTGTTGAAAGACCTGAAGATAGTCGGGGCTCCTTAGCTAGCACAGAGCCACAGAGATTAGCTTCATGTAGTGGTCCCCCAGCAGTACCTGAGCACCAGGGTAACCAGGCCGGCTGGGTGACAATACGCAGGATTCCAGCCCCAAGGTCACCACCAACCCCTCAGCGACACACCTGCTGAGAAGCCGACTCTGGTAATTGGCAGCTCCATAGTCAGAAACGTTCCACTAGAGACACCAGGTCATGTAATTTAAATCGCAAATCAAACAGGTTTCCAGGCTTTCCTTTTTTTCCCTCTGCAATATTGCCAAGATCAGAAATATTTTGTCCAGGAGTGACGCTAAAAAACTACTCCATGCATTTGTTACGTGCTTCAAGGCTGGACTATTGTAATTCTTTACTATCAGGAAGTCCACAAGATGTAGTTTGAAGCCTTCAAGCGATCCAAAATTCTGCAGCAAGAGTTCTGATGAAAATCAACAAGAGGGATCATATTTCTCCTGTTTTAGCTTCCCTTCATTGGCTTCCTGTTAAATCAAGAATAGAATTTAAAATTCTTCTTCTAACATATAAAGCCCTTAATAATCAAGCTCCATCATATATCAGAGCTCTGATTACCCCGTATGTTCCTAACAGAGCACTTCGCTCTCAGACTGCAGGTCTGCTGGTGGTTCCTAGAGTCTCTAAAAGTAGAATGGGAGGCAGATCCTTTAGCTATCAGGCTCCTCTCCTGTGGAACCAACTCCCAGTTTTGGTCCGTGAGGCAGACACCCTGTCTACTTTTAAAACTAGGCTTAAAACTTTCCTTTTTGACAAAGCTTCTAGTTAGAGTAGCTTAGGTTACCCTGAGCTACCTCTATAGTTATGCTGCTATAGGCTTAGTCTGCTGGGGGTGATCAGGGTCTATTTCACTCACTTTGCTAAGTTCCCCTACTTTCTCCAATTGCATTGTTTGTTGTTATTTAAACTTTTAACTTCTTGTTCTCTGTCATTTTTGTCTTCATAGTAGGTACACCTGGCCTAGCGTTCTGTAAGCTGTGACATCTTCCAGGGGAGACGGCTCACCCGCTATTACCATTTAATGTAGAAAGGATTCCTGGATCAATGTGTGCTTCTGTGCTTTTTTGTCTCTCTTGTTGTGTCTCCTCTGTCTTCTGTAACCCCAGTCGGTCGAGGCAGATGACCGTTCACACTGAGCAAGGTTCTGCTGGGGGTTTTCCTCGCTGTTAAAAGGGAGTTTTCCTCTCCACTGTCGCTTCATGCTTTCTCAGTATGAGAGGTTGCTGCAAAGTCATCAACAATGCAGAAGAATGTCCACTGTGGCTGTACACTCTTTCTTGAGTGAGTGAACACTGCTTTTCAAAACTTACTGGGTTTCTTTAGATAGGAAACATTTTGACCAATCTGTATAATCTGATTGAATTTGACTTTGGAAAGTGCCTTAAGATGACATGTTTCATGTGAATTGGCGTTATATTAATAAAATATAATTGAATATGTAAAAACATACTATGGTTCAGAAAACCTCTCAGTAGAATAAATTGGCACAACTCCCTAATTGGGCCAGATTACTGCACAGAAACAAACTCCGCCCAAAAACCTTTATTTCCAGACAAGACCAGAACATCCCTTCCAGATCAACCATTAACCCACTCATCCGCTTGATAAGGCTTTTCCGCAGCTGCTATAAGGTCAAAGGACGATCCTTCATTTTAATGGCCAAACAACACACAGACAAGACGTCTTTCATCACATTAGCAGTGAAATGTTTTAATGAAGGACTGCGTGAATAAAACCACAGATCTAACCTTCATCGACTACAGAGACGCCCTTTTTGTGCTTTGTAATCTGAACTCCTGCTTTCCTCCCACAGCCAGAAATACGCTAACCCCTATGTTGACTGTAGGAGCGCGCACAAAAGATGCAACGTTCATAGTTGAACCAAATCTATAGACTGACCCTTCACCACAAGCACTGGTACCAACTGGCAACTGCGAGCTGTCTTCTTCTCTTTTTTTGTCTTGCTGTGTTTCAGATGGATGCACCTACCAGCTCCCTTTAGACCGAACTGTAGAGATTGTCTATTACTGCGTAAAGAGTGATTGAAAGTCTATCTACCAAAAGGTGTTAGGAAAATTTCTGGATAAACCGTTTTAATTTTTTCAGAGATGTACAAATATCATCTGTTTTATCTCTATAAAAAAACTACAATAGAAGATAAAATAAATATTCTTTATTGTCCCTGAATGGGGGAAAATTCTGTGTACCAGAAGGCAAATGGAAGCATGCAGATACACGTGATGTAGCTACATATGATAAAACGATAAGAATTAAAAGACTGCACATTAAGGGGAAATTTACAACATAAGTAAAAAGAATAAAGTACTTTGCAGTTATTAGAAACAGCATATCCAGATTCAAAGAAATGTCAATCTAAGTAGGATCATTGTCTAGATTTTCTAGGTTTCTATTGTAGGTGATGATTTAAAAAGAATTTAAGAATTAATTTTAAATAAAATCACATCTAGTGGCACCTCCATCCCCTTGTTCTGTAGTTTGTGGAATGGAGGCGATTACAAGTCAGCCTTTAATTTGAAGCAGGACACATTTCAAAGCTGCCCACCTTTAATGTCATCCCAAAGACACATCAAAGAGAAGTTAATCTGTGTGAACTATGAGACATGAAAGCCAAGCAAATGAGATGCCTGCCTGCTTATAGCATCCAATGGAGAACAGAGCCCATGTTGAAAATGTTCGCCGCTTTTTACACCAATGGAAATGCTGATTGGTTGAGCCTGAATAACCTGTGTGACCTGCTGCAGACAGGTCGGGTCCAGAAAAAGATGGAGAGTCTAGCTGGGTTTGATTTGCGCCTAACTTCTGATTAGAAAGGGTGGCGTTGTTAATCATTTTCCTCCACGGGACTCATTATGCAGCCGGCAGAGAGTAATGAGCGTGTCCGGAGCTTTGAAGCTCACTTTAATCAGAGCACTGAAGATGATTACTAAGCAACAGGAACTTGCGGATGTCTCCAGAGGATGCTGGTGACGGTGGATGGAGTGATGTTAACCACACAGATAAGAGTCAAAGAGACTCTAATCTCTCCAGATAGAGTTAGTATCAGCCATCTGAATGTGAGGAATGCAAAGCTTCCAATCCTGAATCTATTGCAACCGTCTGTTGCCCAGACATTCATCAAAACAGGAATCATTTTGTTTTGGGATTTTAGGGTTTATGAAACTTACCATATTAGTTGGAAATAAATCTAACAATCTCATTAAACAGGAAGGATTTAATAGTTGAGGTACTTCATGGGAAATGTAGGATCCAGTGCACATATTCACAAAGAATCCTCAGACACCATATGCCTAAAAGTAGCTCTTAGTGACGTCATTTTAGGAAAATAAGATTTTCCTTGAATTTTACATCAGCAAAATAAAAGTTATTCACAGAGCATCTTAGGCCTTTAGAGAGCCCCTAAAGTGAAAAAATGTTAGGAGTAGTGAGGAGGACTTTGAATGAGCCTAGGAGTGTCTGAAGCAGAGAAGATGGTGGAAACAGAGAGAGCTGATTGGCTGATCCACCACCTAAACAGTGGAGGAAATGAGCTCATAAACTTTTTTTAACAATCATACAATTAGTATTATGTAAATAAGATAATCTTTAACATCTCCATAGATGGAAATTAATTAGTTTCAGCAGCCGGACAGGTTAAAGGCGTCATGCCCTAGTAACTCGTTTTATTGAGGATAAATAAATAATGCGGAAAACACTGAATAATTATGAATAAAAACTGGAGAAATGTACAAAGAATATACTACAGACATTTTTTAAATCATTTGCAGAAATGCTCAAAATAAACATTTTAGAAGAAATGGTAAAAGTTGCAAAAAACTATATAGATAAAATACGCACTCCAGACAAGATGAAAGGTGAGAAAATATTTGCTATATTGTACATGATGACGTCAGTAGCCTAAATGGTCATATGAAGGTTGCTTGTGTGATGCCATCTCCTCTCTGGCTTTTGATTGGAACACGGAGCGCTTCTCACTTTCCAGGCTGGTGCATAAAAACACCACTGATCTGTGATGGTAAATGGTTTGTACTTATATGTTACTTTATCAAATTCAACGACCCCAAAGTGCCTTACACTACAGTCAGTCATTCACCCATTCAAATTATCTAATTTAGCTAAATTTCATCATCATGTCACACATTTCTTAAAAAAACAAACAAAAAAAACAAATTAAAAGCAAGTAGGGATAGAATGTAGAAACAAAAAAGAACATTAAAAACAGTAGAACAGTTTAACTAGAACAGTCAAAGGCAATTTAAAACAAATGTGTTTTTAATCTTGATTTAAAGATTAAATCCTCCCTCTGGGAATATTTGGGAATATGGCCTCAGATTTTGGTCTGGGCTTTGACTAGGCCTTTTTTTTTTTTTTTTTACATAACCTTTTATCTATAACTCCTGGTAATACCAAAAGGTCTTTTGTGAGGCGGCCTTTATTGGTTGCTTGTTTTGCCCAATCTGCAACGCAGAGAGTGGGTGGTGGGGGGGGGGGGGGGGGTCGGGACAGCGGCAGGACCTGGTAAATACCTCTTGCTGCATTAAACTTTTTTACTCCATCATGATGCACTGAAATCAGGGACATTTCCGGGGACAGCTTTTGCCGGGAAAAGGTCATCCAAAATGGGGACGTCTGGTCACCGCTTGCTCCCTCGCTCCCTCGAACAGTCGCTTCTCTGATACGAAAATCCCACCCGGCATTCCTGATTGGCTCGTCCATTTTAAGTAGTATTGAAATCTCTCCCAATGGCAGCGATTCCAGACGGATGTGTGGAGCCGTGTGGAGCTCTGCGGAACGACATTCATCTGGCGAGAGTCAGATTAGGATCACTGGCCTTGGATCTGTAATTGCAGCAAAACATGGTACTACAGAGGAGTGACTCCCGGGAGGGAATTCAACCACACAGCACCTTTTATGTTTGTGTTGAACATTTTTAAAACCCTGTATCTTTCTAGCCAACTTTACTGCGCTTGGCCATGAAATCTCAATACAATATAATGAAGTTTGTTGTTTAAATCAAATGTAAAACCTTTTGCAAGGCCACTTGACACAGCTAGCTCATGCTGTAATGGACCCCCTGCTTGTTTATTTCTCATCATCTCTTTCTTGTTGATGAAATTCTGAAGAAGTTACCTGTAGCACATAGGCTGCCTGCAGCGTCTGGAAAGCAGATGTTGCCTTTTAGTCGTGCACGCAGAGCTGAAATTCAGCTGCTAAAAGCCCATTTGTTTGCTTCACTGTTAGGACTCTTAACACCGTTTTTATCACATTTAGCCCCAGTGGGAATCATCCATTAGTAATAGCAACCAGTCGCACTAAACTGCCCCCTTTTAATTATACACAACAGTGTGTGCGACTCATAGTCAGCATATTGTTTATCCAGTCAACAGAGCCAGTGTTGTTGTTTGCGTAAAACCCTAAAAAGCGCTTTCAGTGCTCACCTTTGCACGCAATGTACTGATGAGAGGAACACTGCATGACTGAGCTCGAGCATCACAACATTATGCCATGTGCATTTCCAAATATTCTCACCGATTTAGGAGCAAACCACTCAGCCACTCCTACAGAGAGCAAACATGAGCGTGTGAAGATGCACCGAGATCACCGGGAATCCCAGTGCCTTTCCTCAGCCCCGGCCTCTTGACACAACAGCTTTCTTGTGAAACTTCGCACTCTGTGAGACAGCTTCGGATTACGGTGGAAATGGATCTGTAAATTAGACGTGAACATCGCTCTGCTTCACACAAAAGCGAGGTGTGAAAAAAACCTCTGTCTCCTGTTCCAGAGCAAGCAGAACGAGAAATAAGGAAGAGAAATTCAAGGTAAATGTATTTGGACTACTCTCACAGTATTCTGGCATATCTAAAAATATGTTCTACATGTTTTAAGGGGTAGACACTGAGTGCTTGTTGTGAAGTCACACACATGTAGTATGTCACTTTTGATGTGTCCCTGTTTTGTATGTGTGTGTATTGGGATGAAAGTTAAACGATTGCTTAATTCATCAGAAAGCAGGTTGGAGCCACTTCAAGCAGAGAATCTTCAGCAGTGCAGAGGCAGATAGAAGCATGAAGTGCTCTAATGTTCCTGGTAGATTGCTGCATTGACTGTGGACTTCAGAAAACCCAGTGGACCAGAACCAGCAGATGACCTGGCACGCCAAATCATCACTGTCTTAACTGGACAGTGATGGACTTTAAACAACATCCATTCTGTGCCTCTTCCGCCAGACTTTCAGATGAAATGAAAACTTTCATCTGAGAAGAGAGCTTACAGCCCAGTCCAGTCTCCTGTTCAGGAGTGGCTTGAAACGAGGAATGCAACATTTTTACCCCATGTGTAGGATTGGTGTGTGTGTTGCAGCTCTTGAGGCACCGACTCCATCCTCAGCCTGCTCTTTGTGAAGCTCCACTAAATTCTTCAATGGATTTTGCTTGACAATTCTTTCAAGGCTGTGGTTCTTCATGTTGCTGGTGCACCTTTTCCTACCACACTTTTTCCTTCCACTCAATTTTCTGTTCATATGCTTAGGTACAGAACTCTGAACAAACAGCTTATTCAGCGATGGTGGTTTCCCTTCCTTGTGAAGGGTGTTGATGACTTTCTTCTGGAGATCAGTCCAGTCAGAGTTGATCAGCTGATTCAGGCGTAACACCACGAGTTTCCAATAATTTTCTGAGACACTGCATTTTGAGTTTTCATGATCTGGAAGCTATAATCAACAAAATTCCCAGAAACAAAGGCATGAAATCTATCACTATGTGTAAGGATTTTATCTATCTATCTATCTATACACACACACACACACACACACACATCACTTTCTGAGATGACTGGCAAAATTATTGCACTTTTGCATTTTACTCTAATTTTGGAGCTGCACCTGTATATGCTACAGTTTTCTTAGTATGCTGTGAAAAAAGCTCAACAGACTGAATCAGTTTTTGAATATGTGCAGTCATTTTTACAATTTTAAAAAATGTTTGTAAAATTAGACCAGTCCACAAAAACTGAGAATGTGTTTTTACAATTAAATATAAAGGATTAGAGCAGGTGCAATAAGTTCAAGGATCTGATGGTACAAAAACAAAAAAAAAAAAAACAAACAAAAAAAAAAAAACAGAACATCAGTGCGTATGAAAAGTTTGCAGATTGTTTTCTTTTTATGTGAATCACATTCTGAGAGTAGGTGGCTCTGTTTCTGAACCACTCATTTTTTTTTTTTAGAATGAGATTCCTCCTTAGAGCTTTTTCACTGCATGTCAAAGAAGAAACCACAAGAGACAAGTAAAAAGAAACAGGCCTCCGACAGGAGATGCTTGTTTCCATGGCGATCTTCAGCATGTGCTCCTGTGACCTCACGGATGCATACCGCTGCTCGGCACTGCCTCCTCCTCCTCTGCATGGATGCAGCGCGTCTGCCTCCACAGAAAACGTGCTGCAGTCACATGTTGGTGTTGGGGAACCTGCTCCGCTCATCATCATGGGATTTAATCACACTGAACCGAACTTACATCTGGAGCTTTTTCTTTACTCAAACAGGCTATTAATAAGCTGCAGTGGAACACGTTGTGCAACATGCGTACCATTTGACTCAGCTTTTCTGTTCCCCGCATTGTTCTATCACCCTGCAGAACACCGTCTCATTTTCCAACAAGAAGATGCCTTCATGTTCCAAAAATAAGGGGGATATATCATGACAGAATTAAAACAGGAGCAGTTGGGATATTTATTTGAGGGGGCAATTAGAGATGTGGCACAAAACTACTATTTACAGGTCACCACTCATGCTTTGTAAAACACACGTGAAAACTGCAGCAAAGAAGAAACCATGGAGTGGACAAACGCTGCAGCGTTCCACATGGACAAGCTGAATGCCTTCAGGAGGAAGGCTTTACTGCCAGACAAGAAAACGATTGAGCCGCTTGGCCAAAATGACACTGTATGTTGGCATGAAGGGGAGGCTTTGAAACCCTAGAACAGTGTACCAACTGTCAAACATGGTGGTGGTAGGATCATGCTGTGAGGCTATGCAGCTGCCAGACATCATGCTGGTAAATACTCCTTAGGGTTCCACTCTTTTAGATGGTTGTTCCATGGAGACAGTTCCAGTAAGACAATGGTCCAAAACCCAAATCCAGATTGGTTTTGGTGGAGATAAAACAGGTTTATACTCAGCTTTTGGAAATGATGTAAAAAAAACAAAAAAAAACAACAACAACCTTAACTGTTGAAAATTTGTAATTATAACTTTAAAAAGTGTCACATACCAGCAATTCATCCTAAATGAGCTTTATCATTTCTGTTAAGATCTGTGCAGTATCTGTGTAGAATGACGCTAGAAGCTTGTTGCTGTTCCTGTGGCCTCCTAGGAGACATTTCACCAAATACCAGAGGGGAGTAGCTATATGTGACCCTGAGTGAACTGAGAAATTACACAGTAAATTCAAATGTTTGCAATTAATTATTGTTTCTAAAAGTGATGAAGACTTGCTGTTTTGCTACACATCCATTAGGAAAGATCAGAAGCTCATCGAGCTGTAAGGAAAGCCATCATAGAGGCGCATTTCTGCAGGTAGGTTTCAAAGTCTGGCAGCGAAGCTTAAAACGAGCCTACTGGATTTACTGAAATGATCGGTTCATTTGAAGTCACCTGCTTTTAATGTTTGAAGCTTTAGCCTGAACGTTTTGTTGGCCTCTGCTGCCCCCAGGTGCTTAAAAACAAGAATTTACACAGATCTTTAGTCGAACCGTTTCGTCAGGCTGCCACCAGGGGGAGACAAAGCGTTCCTTAAACGGTTCTGAGACCTTTATCAGAACGGCTGAGGGAAGGAAGACGCAGAACTTCAAATTAAAAATCATTCCAGGCACCAGGATTCATTTTAGTTTTTTTAAACTTTCATGTAAGCAGACATGTGAAGCTTTCAGATCCATACTGTTGAGCAGTACAACTCTGCTTTGAATTTAATTCAGTTCAAAAATACTTTATTAATCCAAAAGAGAAATTAAATGTGAAACAATGGCTGAATGATTTTTGATGATTTCAACATGCAACCTTCATTTTCACGCTGTGATGTTTTAGGCAGGATCTCCCAGTGGTTCGACGACGAATAAACCCCTGAGGGGTAAAACAGCTGAGAGAATAAACTGGTCAGAGGGAAGCAGTTTAATTAATGTAATGCCTGTTAATCAGAACCTCAATGAGGACTTCAGTGTTACCTGGGTGTTACCAGACACATCCCACACAGGAATGCCATTTCAAATTAAGCCCACATTATAAATCCTGAAATGAACTCTGTATTACTGTGAACATGTAAGACCAGTGGTAGATGTTCAGTCCTCATTGACGGAGGTCTTCCTCTGGGACAGCACCAGCTCCTTCACCTGGGGGGTCAGGGCCAGGAGCTGAGCACGGACGTTCCGCGCCTCCTCGTCCTGCTCCACGGCCTCGTCGCCTTCGGCCTCCTCCTGCTTCCTGCCCTGATTCTGACTCACCAGCTGCTTCACCACCAGGCCCTGGTAGGCTGACAGCAGCTGCTGCTGCTCCTGTAAACACACACACACACTTTAAGCAGCTCTAACTACAGCAGCTGGACACCACCGACAGCTGCTACGTTTCAAACCGCTCAGAAACTCAACAGTTGCTGGTTCTCTCTGGCGGCGTTGCCATAGTGACCCGTGTCAGGCGTACCGTGGGGATTCGGCCCGTGAGCGTGCCGATGATCTGCGGGACGCAGCGGCCCGGGGCGTGCAGCATGCAGTGGGTGCTGGCCTGAAACAGCAGCACGCTGGTCAGGTGGAGCACCAGAGCCGGGTCCTCCACCTCCTTCAGCTGCTCCACCAGAGCCTGGCGGTGCAAGAACTGAGCCTGTCTGCAAGGCACACATTCACACAGCTTTCGTTTTTAAACGCATCCCGCCTGGGAATCTGATGAGCTGAAAACACAGACCGCTAAGCCAGGGTAATAAAGCAGCAATAAGCCTTCACCTTTCCCTTTTCTTGTCTCCTTTCTTGAGCATGAACCCACAGACCTCTGCACAGGTTTCCAGGTTGCTCAGAAAGTCTTCAATAGTCTGGAATAAACACAATGAAGAGGTTTAAGTCACCGCGCTGTATTTCATCAGTGAACCTAACCAAAATGAAGTAAAACAGAAAGGTGCTTCAGTTCACCATCATCACTACTGGAAAACACTGACGGGGCATTTCATATCCTAAAAGCCTCAAATTAACATTGACCTTTAAATAAAGGTCAGTGACAACAAAGGATTCAGCTTCGCTTATGAAGGTCCTGATCTGCTCTGATCTGCTGCCTGCCTCAGTCTCTTTTGACTGGAGTTTATTTTATTTCAACAGCAGATAGCTTTTAAAACATCAGACACAGTTTGCTTCGTTTCTGGGTGTATACCTGATTCTATGCTGTACATCCAGATTGGATTTAAGCGGGATTTTATTGGTTGGACGCAGGTTAAAACAACAAATTGGCAGTTTTGGTAAAAAAACAGCTTAAAGTGGCTTAAAAAACACCTGAGATTGCAGTAAGGCATGTTGTGTCACTTCCTGCTTTCTGTTGCTGCGGTGTGGATTGTGCTTTGGTGTTCCGGACTCTCGATTTGATCTAAAATCTCTTTGCTGTCACATTTAAAACACATTCTCTTAGCTTTACTATGGCTTCCTCCCCTTCTCCCCTTCTCTCTGTGCCTGATGTTTAGTTATTCCTCTGCCTCCTTTAGTGATAATGGTACATGTAATAAATGTAGTGTTTTTGTAGCTTTGGAGGTGCGGATGTCAGAATTGGAGACCCGGCTCCGTGACCCCCCTTAGCTAGCGTGGAGCCACAGAGATTAGCTTCACGTAGCGGTCATCCAGCAGCACCCGGCTCATAAATTACGGCTGTAATTTGTTTTGTCTCACAGAAACCTGGCTACAAGAGGACTACATTAGTATAAATGAGGCAACTCCCTCCAATTATTCAAATTTCCACATTCCCAGATCTGTGGGAAGAGGAGGAGGAGTGGCAACCATCTTTCAGTCTGATTTATTAATTAGTCCCAGGCCAATTAGTAACTACAGTTCTTTTGAACATTTAACCCTCAGTTTCCCTCATCAAACTGCAAAGCAATAAAACCTCTTCTGTTTGTTGTTTTGTATCGTCCACCAGGCCCTTACTCTCAGTTTTTGGATCAGTTGTCAGACTTCTTATCTGATTTGGTGATAAACCCTGACAAGGTTATTATATTTAACTTTCTGACACACTTGCAAACAGCAAAGTGGTGGCAGCATCATGCTGCTGAATGCTTTTCTTCAGCAGGGACAATGAAGCTGGTTAGAGTTGATGACAGGACGGATGGAGCTAAACACGAGACGATGGTGAAACAGAAAGCTAAATGGGGAACAGAACTGTCCAGAAGCGTCTCAGGATTAATTATTTGAGGAGTTCAGGGAGATTCTTCAGGGAGGAAAAAATAAAAATGACATCAGCAGGAATTCCAACTTACTTTTCCATTCAGGCAGTTGTGCAGCTTCATGAGAGGCGCTTTGGTTTCTTCTGACAGCTTGCCCAAAATCTTCAGTCTGACCTGAAGCCACACAGGAACACTCAGATGGAACCAGAGCAGGAGCCATAAGAACCACGGGGGGTTTTAGAGGGAGTCAACAGAAACGGACCTCGTTGGTGATGGTGCTGGGATTTTCCACAGACATCATCAGGTCAGCAGCCAGGAAGTTCACCAGGATGTTGGTCACATCAGCGCACACCGTCTTCAGGATGTGCTTGGTGATCTGGACCTGGGTCTCATCTGCAGCGATGACATTAAAGCAGAATTGTAACTGGATGCTGAGGCCAGGATTCGTCTCGCTTTAAATGCCTCAATTCCAGAACCAAATTTCAATGTTTATACAACACTTTTAATGACATTCAGGACATTTCAGAACAGAGCAACTACCTTTACTTTTACTTTCATCTCCTGCACATAGTTAGTAGTAGTAAAATCTCAGCCAATAGCTAACTGCTCTCTTCCATCCTGTAGACCTGAAAACTGACCCCACCCTTATCTGCTTAGCTGTGGTACTCTGCTAGATGAAGTTACTAAGTTTGTTGTTTTGTGTGTCTGCTCTGACTTCTCCAACTCCCACTGGATTGTGTCTGATGGACAACATAGTAATCAGATCTGGAAACTTTCCTCCCCTCATGCCTCCTTTTCCCATTGTTACTTATTTATGGAAAAACCCTAAAAGCAAACCGCAGACTTTTCCATCCTGGTTTGTTTTTGTAAGCCAAGCATGCAGCAGCGATGAATCTCCTTTGGCTTTATTCGCAGTGAAAGTCGAGGCAGCGGGTTTACCTGAGAAGAGCTTGGTGCCTTTTTCAAACAGCCGGATGTTGTTGTACAGGTTGGTGATCTCCTCCTGCAGATCCTTCATGCTTTTCTTCTTGCTGGCCCCTGAAGGCGAGCTGCTGGAGGACATGAAGACGGAGCGCAGCACCTCCTGGTACGCTTTGGTCAGAGGCCTGCAGAGACAGCAACCGTGTTCTGACTGCTGGCAAACTTTTCTGGGGGAAAAGCGTCAGAGAGGCAAACTAAGTTCAGACAGAGTTACCTTACTAACTGCTCTGCCAGCTCAGAGAGGATTTCTTCGGGGCAGTCGCTCACTCTCTCCTCTATAACGGCAGCTATCTCCTCCTGGGCCATAAAGGGAGCCTCAGTCTGTTTGCTGCGATCTTGGCAAAGGTAAAACACAAGCTAATGAGCCTCACTGGGATACTTCGGTTACGTTTGTCATCCATAAAGAAAAAAAGCCCAACAACCCGGGGGAGAGCTTCCTAGCCAAGCAGCCAATAAAGCTCACAGAGCAGCTTTAATGTGCATACAGAGACACAGTTAGATTCCTGTAAAGAGACATGCTGTACTTTGCTGCGAAGGTCCGGTTTCCTCGTCGCTGTCCTCGTCTCGCCTCCCCTTCTTCTTGGTTTTGCGGATGCGGATCTCCCTGGCGTTGCCTCCGCCCCCGGCTTTAACGCTGCCGCTGCCCTCTGGGAGAACACAGCTCACAGATTACAGCCCGTCCGTCAGCAGAAACGGGCCGAGAGATACGGCCGTCCCTGGCAGCAGGCTCACCTGTAGCTTTCTTCCTGCGCTCTGCCTCCCTCTTTTCCCGTTTGGATGGGGCCGAGCTCTCGGTCAGAACGGAGGCCTGCTTCAGATCCTCCTCGGTTATTAGAAACACCGGATTGTTCTTAACCTCCTGGGGAGCAGAGAAACGGGAAGCGCATTGGCTTTGTATGGAGCAGGAAACCAGCAGCGTGGGGGAGGAAGCTGGAAGTTACCTTCTGAGCTTTCTGCAGCATGGCGTCTTCAAATAACGACTGGCAGTCACTGATGAACTTCTCGCTGACGACCACGGTGCCTCCGAGCAGCCGGGCCTGCGACTGGACGTTGGCGTTCCGCATGGCCTGGTTGATGAGCATCCCCACGTCTTCCATGGACAGACAGCTGGGCAGAAGCGACTGCAGCAAGAGCAGAGACGGCCGATAAGACTAAAACAGCCAAAACACGCATCAGAGCATGCAGGCTTTTCAATGTTCAATAATAGGAGTTATTCATTGATTTAGAGCAGCAATAACTTTACTCTCAGCTGAAATGAAGAAAAAAAGGCTTACAGGTTTGAAATTGCCACATTCAGGATCCAACATTTACAAACGCCTCTAATGATAACTAGCCTGAGCACATGACATTTAGTGGCCATCAACAAGCTTCTGGTCTAACCCTGACTAAATCTTCACTTCATTGGAATCCTTGTTCTACTGTTCCATCCACTCTGGAAAATAACTGTTCCCCTGCCAGCAAAGCATGACACTGCCACCACCGTGCTTGGCAGCTCTTACCGTTACCAGGTTTATAAGTCTCACCCTGAATCTTTAGTCGACGTGAAAACTTTTCTACAGAACACATTCACCACTCCTACATTTACCGACTAAATGAGCTTCCTGGTGGGAAACTGGCGTTTAACCAGCCCATAATATTTTGGGTTTAGCTACGGTAAGCACAGGGCTTAATGTTGGCCTCCTTCATCCTTCCCAAACCTGTGTGGATGTTTGTTTGGGTCCTGCTGAAACACGCGGGCTCAGAAGCTCACTGAATTTTGACCCAAACTGCCTCCTCAGATGAAGGAACATTTATTCCAATAATGGAGGCACTGGGCGCCGCCATTTTTACAATCAGTGCCAGAAGTTCACAGCTGAGGTTTCTTCTTCCCATAGTATGTGGAGTCTGAGAGAAAGGCAAGGAAACCTAACCTGGAGGTCAGTGGATTTAATAGAAATGCATTAACTGTCTGATGGAACAGACTTTGGGTGATTTCAGCGCCGCCCTGCGACTGCAGTAAGGTGATGAGGAACAATCCAGGAAGCACTGACACTCAGGCCAGTTGGAAACTGAAAGCTGCCGGTACACCAGCGTCACAGCTAACAGCTGAGTGAAGCTGATTCTCCAAAACGACACCTTTAGACTCAGCTGAAATACGGCGAGCTACAAGTCCCCCGCAGTCTCTAGGCCAGATGAGAAAAACATGAAGCCACTCGCCCCACAATGGCAAGACGCACAGCAGCCAAGCATGGTGGTGGAATCATGCAGTGGGGATTAATAAATGAGGAGGACTGCCTACAAACTCTTTAACTTGACTTAAAATCAATAGTTAGACAAATTAAACTTGAGCATCTTCAGGTTTTAGACAGGAGCAAACATTTAGCTGTAAAGGTCTGCTGACTATGATCAAGAACTGGGTCTGGGTCAATAAAAAGCAACAGATTTGATGAAAGTTTTCAAATTCCAGGAAGAAAATGAATTAAATATTCAGCCAGAATTATAGAAGAATGCTGCGTACTATAGAAAGCACAACTGGTTAGGGGACATGTCGACAAATCTAAACGGGTGATGTATGGTCGTATTTAGGAGAAGAATATCCAGAATAAACACAAACATTTTCATCCTATCTTGCGTTTGAAATTCCTTGTTGCATAATTATTCCTTCCTTTAAGCAGCGGTTGAGTTTCTTCATTAATAATCTGACATCAGTGCAGACATCTAACTGGAACCTGGAGGTTGGTTTAGTTCTCCTAATGCTACAGCTGATCTGAGCGGGTTAGCAGAGATGATAACCTGGAGGTCGGTCCATGTGGCGGAGTTAACAGCTTCCTCCACTGAGGCCTCCACCTGGTCCACCAGAGCCTGACCCACGCAGGCCGCTCGCAGGAACAGCAGCTTACTGGACTTGAAGCGCTTCTTGGCGTAGCTGGGGGGGTCAGGGATCCCGAGCCTGAGCAGCGCGTCAAACTCTGCAGGAGGAAGGTGAGAACAGAGATGAGCTGGAAGTGGCCAGCAGATGTGTGGGTGCAGAGGGCAAGGCCACAGAACACGAGCGCTTAAAAGCCCCAAACATCTGCAAACACCAAGCTGGAGACATGAGGAGGAGGAGACACAGAGGAATAACTGCTGCAGCTGCATCACCTTCATCCAATCAGCAGCAGTTCATGCTTACCTGATCAGTGCTTTAAAAGAACAACTGCTTCAGGCAGATCATTCATATTACAAGGTGTCAATGTGAAATGAACTCAGAGGAAAGGATCTGTTCCTCCTTCACCCAGTCATAGATTTTACCAAGCCAAGCAAAAGCAAGCGACGTCTGCACGGCGGTGAACTGGAAAAGAACAGCAGAGACCTAAGTATCCGTTTTGCTGGAGGAAGGAGTCCACCCAGGCGTTCTGCGTCTTGGAGTAGATGTCAGGAATGTACACGGCTTTGTCCTGGCGCCCCCCGACCACGCTGCCCTTCAGACGCCCACCGTTCACCATCTCCTCCAGCACCGAATACAGAAGGTGCTCCTGGAATCCAAATGCTGCGATCATGCTGCTGACGGGCGTGGGCCTGCAGAACAGGAGAACACAGCGGCCGCTCAGTCCGCCGCCTAAAACACGCTGCCGGGTGTGCCTGCTTGTTTGGTGGAAAACGTGACTTTAATGCTAGCATGCAGAGCTCGTCTGTGTTGGGACGGGTCATGTGGTGACGGCTGCTCGCAGCGTGTCTGTGGGACCACCGGCCACAGTGGGTACCTTGTGATGGCGCTGAACAGCCCTCTGATTCTGGCTTTGTGACGCGCCACAAAAGCTCGGGTGAAGATGACGCCTCTGTTGTATTGGTCCATCTCCCCCTGGATGAGCTTTCCGAGGCGCTTTAACAGTTCCTGAAACGTGAGAAAACATGATCTGATGGGTTTTTCTCTTCTCTCCCCCCCCCCCCCCACCAGACGCTAAGCCACACATAAAGCCAGTGCGGCTTAAGTCTGAGGCTGCAGGGAGGCATGAATCATGGAGAGGAGTGACTCACCTCGGTTAAGAAGTCTCCTGGGAGGTCGTAGCTTTTACACAGCTCTGCAATGCTGATCAAACCGGCCTCCTGCAGTTTGTCATTCACCTCCTCAGCCAAGCGGTCCAGGTACGCGCTGCAGAGCACACAGGAGGCGCAAAACAACATCACAATCTAACGTCTGATGTCCCTACAGGAAAATAAGGACTTTTTGTACAACTATTGTAAATAGAGAAACTAAAGAAAAACCAACAGCAACATCTGACTTCTACTCAATATTCAGAATTTTTTAACTAACATTTATCCCCTTTGACATATATTTTGCTTACACTGCAAAAAAACTATAAATAAAATTTAATTTAAAGTTGTTCCTATTTTAAGTGTAAAAATGTTATTCCATTGGAAGATCCTTTGAACTTGCTCAAATCAAGGACAAATACACTCATTTCAAGAAAATTTGACTTACTTTTAATTCTCTTTTTGCAGTACATCTACAGCTAAAGACTATTCATTCACTTTATTAATCAATTTAAGTTTAAAATGACAAATGATACCATCAGATAATGACAGAATCAGGCGCTTTAAAACCACAGCCAGTCCTCTCGTTTCATTGGATCTACGACATCATCGCTCCAATAACACGTAAGCTTTAGACGTAGAGATAAAAAAGTATTCAAGTCCAAAGGTTTATGCGTCAGAATAGAAAAAACTTAAATAAAAAGGAGGTCTTAAAAATCACTTCAACCCTATTCTAGATTAACAACAACATATAAACCCTGCATTTATCTAATCAAAAGATCCAGCTTTCCATCATCTATAGCCTGAGGGTGGGTGGTGTGGGGGATGGGGGTGCCTTTATCCAGCGGTGATTGGATGAGAGGCGGGGTCCACCCTGGACAGGTCGCCAGAACATCACAGGACGACGCAGACACACAGAACGGACAACAGTGTGTACAGGCACACACACCTAAGGACGGCCCAGAGAGCCCGAAGAACCCCCCCCCCCCCCCCCCACCCCCCAGTGGAAGGAAAGCCACCTCATGCACGCACAGGCAGAACCTGCAATAAGACCCCAGGCCGGGATTCAGACCCCAGACCTTCTCACTGCAAGGCAGCAGTGCTACCAACTGCTTCAAGGTGCAGCCAGATTAGAACACAGTTAGCACTTTTTAAACAAGTCGAATTTTCATTACATTTAGATAAAAGTCAAAGAGGGGGTCCACTCCACTGCAGCAGTAACTCTCAGCGGCTCCTTTTCTGTCGGACCTTCATCAGTCTCTCACATCTCCAGGGAGGAATCTCTGCCTCCTCTCACTGCAGTCCACTTACTGTCCAGTGCTGCCTCCATGAGGTGCCAACCGCAGCAGGAAGCATTACTCTGATGGGCCAACTGCCACGTGTTGTTTCTCAGCCCTCCTGATGCAGCTCTGATCAGACATCTCTGATCTCAGCATCATCATCATCATCATCATCATCATGAATAAACGAGTGCAGCGCTGCCTTCTCCCAGCATCCTCCTCGTCCCTCTCACAGCATTCTGGGAGCTGGGATGTTGCCCTGACTGAACTCCCCGGTGCGTCCACTGCTGGGAAGACAGCGGCCTGTCTAGAAACGTTTCCACTTCTGTTTCCCTTTTTTCGCAGAACAACGGGCTTCATGTTTGATTCTGCGTTCTTATTTAGTTTAAGTGAAATCCCTATTTAGCAACGAACTTAACAAAGTAAGTATTTTGAGAGGGCCGGGCAGAGTTTGTGGTAGTTTCAGGAAGTCCAACATAAGACGTTTGAAAACAATAACAGCGTTATTACTACCTGCATTTACTACATTTAAAACCTGACACTAGCTGTGCTTTCACGGCGCGTCTACAGCTGAGCTGTGGGAGGAAGAAGCTCAGACTCACTCATCGATCAGCTGTCCCAGGACGAGCTGGACCCCTTTATCTGACTTGGCAATGTCGCTGGCTCGGTTCTCCACATGGACCCAGTCCACATTGATGATCTGCAGGGAAGAACAAAACGGCATCATCAGAGGACACCTCAGGATCCGAGGAGGAGCGCAGCAGCCAGCAGAGGACAGAGGAGAGGACGCAGCCGGCACAGACCTGCTGGAGATCCACGATGTTGATTCTCCCTGCAGAACACAACCACACCTGGTCACCATCTCCATCTCCATCTCCATCCTTTTCTGTCTAAATGCTTCAGAGACCCGGACTGTGTGTGGTACTGACCTCCATGGACGTACAGCTCGTCCCGGATCTCCCTGCTGATCTGGGCTGGAGTGATGTACTCCTTGCCATCCAGGGTGTGCACCACCTCCAGCTTCTTGTCCTGGACCAGCTTGGTGATGATCTCGATGCAGTTCCTCTCCGACAGCCTGGGCAGTGGGCACGGGTTCGGGGACACATTAGCGGCTTTGAAACCACCAGCATTAAGGCTGTCTTCACATTTACAAACCAGAGCCAGGCAGCCTCCAGGCTGAGCAGCTCCGGCCAGCTGGGCCAGCCGCGGCTAGCTCTGCGGCGGACGGTCTCACCTCTGCACGGTGTCCACGAACTGAGCCCGCTGGAAGTCAGCGGCCAGCCGGCGGATCTCCTCCCAGTCCGCCGCCATTATTCCGCAAACAGCAGCAGGCCGGCGCTTCCCTTCACCTCGCACTGTCCGCGAGCGTCAGCTAGCTGGAAACTAGCTCTAGTCCACAGCAACACGTCAACATACGGTGACGTAGAACGGCGAGCCCGGAGGTCCAAAAGTCAACCAGCTTCTTCTTCTTTGTGACATCTAACGTTAAGATGTATTATCGCCATCTACTGTGCTGGAGTGTGGATTAAAGTGTCTCCCTTTAATCTAAATTCTTATGTATAATCCTGTTTCCTTCAAAAATGTAATAACTACTCTATTTATTTGATGTTTAATTAATAACTTATTAAGTTTTAATGTCTCTGTATCATATTTCCTAATTTCTTGTTTTAGCTCCTCTCTAAAATCAACCAGCGAGCCGACTCTGGTCTTTTAAACGTCCTCATGAAACAACGGCTTTTATTGTTTACTTCAGTTGACACATTGTGTGGCCTACTGCATATCTAAAAAGTTTTTTTTTTTTGTTTGTTTCGTTTTTTGTAAAGACAAGGAGACTTTAAAACAGCTGGTCTAAGTTAGCATGGCAGCGTTTTAGTAAATAGCGCCACCTGCTGAGCCGTTCTCTGGGATTTATCCTGTTCTGCTTGTCTGCTTTTTCTTTCTTTTTTTCACGATGAACGCGTTTGAATCCAAAGTCTAATTCCTTGTTTGTGACCACAAATTTTGTAAATAAAATAAATTCTGGTTCCCCTGCAACAAGGGAAGGCTTGTCCAAGTTAAGGGAAGGCATAACCCGAGTAATCCCAAAACACGTGACTGGATGTCATCGTGCTTCTTTTGCTCATCTTTTCTTCAAAGCCTGAATAGATGACCATGTTATCATAGGGGTTTAAACTGACCATATCTGGACAATTTAGTTAGTTTGGTCTCCTATTAATATGAATGAGTTATTTTGCAAAGAATAGAGGAGCCTCTCACCCTCACAGAAACAACCAGAGTTGCAGTGAAAAAGACGCTCTACAATGTCAAAGTTCACTCGGATAATAGGGGACAGGTTGAAAACATATGCATGCCAATCATTCTCATTTGTAAAACATTTTGAAAATCAGATTTGCTCTTTCTTCAAAGCTGACACTATTTTGTGTTGTTCTGCCACATTTATTCCCACTAAAAACATTTTTTTTATTATACAGATCCAATATCTCATATCAAGAAAGACTCGATTTGATAAAACAAAACAAAACAACCAAAAGCAATGACATTTCCTGTAACAATACAAGTAATTAAAACATTTGACTCAATTAAATAGGCAAATAAAACATGACTTAAAAACAACAGCAATGTTTTTTTTTTTCTTTAAAAGAAACATTAATTATCCCAGAGGAAACAAAGTGGATAGTTTCAGATCCTGCTATAGATACAGTCATGAACAAAATCTTTGGCAACCTTCTGTTAATTAAAGAAAATCCCACAATAATCACTGAAATAACTTGAAACAGACAAAAGTAATAATGAATAAAAATTCACTGAAAATTAACCAATAAAAATCAGTCGTTGCTTTTGAATTGTGGTTCAACAGA
The DNA here is from genome assembly GCF_011125445.2 of Fundulus heteroclitus. Classification (NCBI taxonomy): domain Eukaryota; kingdom Metazoa; phylum Chordata; class Actinopteri; order Cyprinodontiformes; family Fundulidae; genus Fundulus; species Fundulus heteroclitus. The sequence goes on from NC_046375.1 coordinate 29,057,616, forward strand.
ACAATTTACAAAACAAACCAATGAAACAGGCCTGGACATAAATGATGGCTGACAAATGGAAAATAAATATAATACAAAGGGTAACCAAAGAGATCAGGACAAACTCCAAATAAATTAAAGGTCACCTCCAAGGTCACGGTACATCAGTGTCAGATCGCACCATCACCATTTGCTGCATCTGGCTATGGTTGTCTCAGATCTGTCCAAAGTTCAATGAAATCTCAACACTCAAGACATTCTGGAGAGAAATGTGCTGCCTAGTGTCAGAACGCGTACTAATGGCTCATTGAATGAGCGGAAGTCCTGAGATCGAAGCGTGTGACTGGACTGTGTAAGTGACAGGAAGGAGTATAGGTAAGGTGGTAACAGTCCAAGGATGGCACTAAAGATGAAAATGTACCAGCGCACGTGTCTACGGATTAATAATGATGGCCAGTTCACCTGAGAATATAAATTACATTGGTGAGTAAAATCTAAAGTTTTGGAAGTAATTCTTTAGCACAGCAGAATCACCACCTTTATATAGGGGGAGAAAAAAAAAGCAGCCTTCAACAGACCTGGGATCTTGGGTTCTGTAAGTAAGCTAGTTGTATGAAAATATTTGCTTGGCACTTGTCCTGGACAGTTTGGGAATAATATATATTTAGTGACAAAAAAGGCACTAGTTCTTTTTATGTATGGTGAAATACAAATGGAAGCCAGCAGAGCAAACCCTAGCTGCAATACAAATGTCTAACCTCTTGAGAGCAGCAGACAGTAAGCCATGAAGCACATTAATTAGAAGCATGGCAGATGGTGCCGCTGCTTTTATCAAGCTCTCCATCGTGTGGGCGAAGACGCGTTAGGAGTCGAATACTGCAGTTCCACTGTACGTCATGTATTGTCTGTGTGGAACAGTTTGGGGGCTTTTTAAAAATTCAATGTTTATTTAATGCTTTATTCTAACAGATAAGTATTTGTTGACAGCCATCTCTTTTTTTTCTATAGTAAGCTGCTGGGATGAAGGCATCCATAAATCAGCTCACATGTCACTGTATAGTGAGACTGCGGCAGCCTGATTTGCCAGTGTGATGTAGTCGGATGAAACTTGACGGTACCACGAGAGTGGGTGCAACTAAACCGTAGCCTTGAGCTGAATTCTTAAAAAAGAAAAAAAGTTCTAAATAGATTTGTTCAAACTTCAGCTCATATCGTTTTACTCTCTCTGCTTATTGTATCTCCCTTCAAAGGAGATTTAAATGACCACTCAAAGGAAAGAAAAAATCTGGAGTTTTTTTTTTTTTTTCCTCCCCCGCTGGTATCATTGAAGTGTGGGCGGAATAAAGTCTTCCTAAGTGTTGACAAAAGAGTGCTGGAAAAGTCCTCATTTGAATCACTGGATTATCAAATCATTTTTAAAAGAACATTTATAGCATATCTGTGAAAGTCCTTCACTGGAAACTTTGAAACAGCTGTGCGTATGTTTTGACCGAGTGTTTGCAGCTAATGAGTAAGCATTCCCCTTCAGCCCCTCAGTGCAGGCATTAAACCCACACCTGTTATTTTAGGGAGGTAATGCCCAAACAGTAAAAAGAAACAATCTGTTCGATGAATCACAGTGTTGGTGCTGATGGCTAGACGGGCTAACTCATTGTACGGTGTTATGTGTCCCTCAGTTTGCAGGTCCACCTAATTCCTCAAGTTCTGGCAATAAAGGATTTGCATCTCCAATTCTGCTTCGAGGTACCATGATTCTCATGAGTATTTTGTTTAGTTTGCATCCCCGTTTTTGTAAGATTCTCCCATTTGACAGAATAACGCATGGTCAACCAGAAATAGCAGGTTATCGTCTGGAAGCTGAATTTAGGTAAAGAAGATATGTGTTTTGCATGCATGCATCACACACGCCTTCAGCACCAGGACAAACTGTGAATGCAGCATCGGAGGAATCCATTTCCTCTGTTACTCTCCCTATGATGGTACTTCTTCGGCGTAGATGTATTTTCTATTCATCTATTTGTTGTTGAGAGAACCGTAATGAATATCATGCATTTCAAATCACAGCTTAGAAAGCTACTGAGTTCATGTTGATGCCAGGGCTTGCTTACTAAAGGCCCTTTGCTTTGATATAACTGAAATTTTACCGCTGCTGGTAAAATGAAGTTGCTGCTTTATATTCACACACTTTTAGATTCCTTTTAGAGAAAGCTTCTACACAGTGCTTCACATCCAGAGACTAACCAAACTAAACTCGGTGGAAAAGTCTGTTCTGTCCCATAAGAGACATGCATGTATTCATAGCAGACACAAAAGGTTTTTTTTTTCCGTAGACAAAATTTAAGAAATAACTGTCAAAGACAACAAAAACAGCAAGAAGTGAGGGGTGACAGTAAGCAGTGAGAAATGAAAGAAAGCAGCAAGAATTGACATTAGGGCTAGATCTTTGATCTTTGCAAGTAAGCGGGAAGATTGGAAGTCAGAGGTGTCAAAAGTATTCCCATTTATTACTCAGGTAGACGTATAGACATTAGGGTTTAAAAACTCTGTTGTAGAAACTGAAGTGTGAACTCAAGCGTTTTGCTTGAATAAAAGGACAAAAGTACCAGTTTCAAAACTACTTAAAGTATGACGCTAGAAGTAATTCAAGAACAAAGATGAATAAAAGGTTAGGCCACTTGCACCTCCCCAAAAAGTTATATTTCTAAAGGCCATTATGACTATAATGTCATATCAAGATGCTGATGATTAAAAAAATGGGATGCACTAGATTAACTGTTTCACCCACATACAGTGTATGCCAGCTGAAAATGAATCCATATCAGTACAATGCACATATATTAAGCAGCAACGTGTGTTTCATGGAGCAGAAGATATGACTGGTTGCCTGTAAGTACTGCAATGATGCAAAAGGTCAAACTGCAGATTATTATCAATAACTTTGTTAGAATGTAAATGTACATCCAGACTTAGCTGCAGAAATCTGAGGACAATGGACGTAAGATAACGTCGGTGTATCCAGGGCAGGCTAAGTAACAATTACCCTCGTATGGTTGTCTATAAACAGCAGCTAGTGCCGTCAAAATGAATGATTAATCCAAGCGATTAATCAAAAAATAACTAATAATCCTGACTGATACATTTGTGATATGTACTGTTAGCAAACAATAATTTGGTCCAACCACAATGCAATTCGGTGGCCGGGTGACAATCTCTGTCTGGATAGCTTTTTTTTTTTTTTTTTGGAACAAGGATAGGCCTAAACCAAAACAAGCTGAAAAGAAATAAAAGTAACGAGGCTATTTTTTAAATGTAAGTGGTAGAAAGTACAGACAAACTGCATGAAAATGCGAGGAGCAAAAGTAAAAAGTAGACTAAAAAGTATAGATAACCAAAAAGGCTACTTATTTGAAATAGTAATTAAGTATTTTTGCTTTATTACCTGACAGAAAGATGGGAGTTTTAACGTTTTAATGTAGGCAGCTGGGATCGACACTAGGCAGTGAGGACTAAACGTAAGCAGTGAGAATTGACATAATCCAGTGAGGCGTGACAGTGGTCAGTAAGATTTGACAGCAAGAAAAAAAGACCGCATTGGATCACAAGGACCAATAGTAGACAGAGAGCGTTGTCATTAGGAAGTAAAGAATCACAGGTGGTAGCAAGGATCAACAGCGAGGAGAGGAGATTCACCCTGGTGTGTTGTTTTATAAGTTATAACATCTTAACCCCCTCTAAACTATTGTTCTTAATTTACCTCAAGTCACTTTCCGTCTTAACGCAGGTTAATGTTGGCTGATGCATATTCCCACACGTATCAATAATAAGACTTTTCTGCTGCCTAGGGGTCAAAGTTACGGCCAATTAAATCCTGCCTACTATTTGTCTCATGAAGGGGTTAATATTGTTAGTAACAGTCTAAATAATACATTTCAGATTAGCATGCTGTGACATAAAAGTTTCTGAAATTGTTTTGGATGTACCTACAGATTTCAGAAAAGGTTATTTGCACAGATTACATGTGAAACTATTACTACTGGGTTTTTCTTACTTTCCTCTCTTCTGAGCCTATATCTATCTGCCCCTGCTCTACCTTTAAGAAATTGGTTTTATGCAGCTTCCAAGCACAAAATTCCCTCACGGTTTCTGTTGCCACGTTATGACATTCGCAGAGCGGCAGCGCTTAGTAAACAGGCGAGAGCATACACATGAAATATTCTGCTGTGTGAAACAACTGCAATAGCTTGTTTATGTCAGGGGCCCTTATACCCTCTATTAAATCTAAGACCCCAGTAGTGTTGTGACAACAGTCGACATGTGGTTAATTGAGTCTTCAAAAGCTTTGATATTTAGAATTAAGTGGAAAAAAAATCTGTTTGATAAGACGCCTCCGTCTTAAAGGAAGAATAAAAGTTCCCCGGTCTAATTTCGAACTTCAAAGCACAGCTTCCCTGACAAAATTTAGGTCACATTTCCACAGTGAATAAGCATTGTGAGGCTGCCTCTTTGAATAGCAATCAGGTTGAAGTCTGTGAGTAAACATGCTTGTCTCAGTGGCAGCAAGCACTTCTCCCCTGTGACCTTAAACAGTTGAACTTATGATACTCTGCTGTAATCATTAATCCTTTTTTGTGCTTTATAAATGGCTGTGAATACCACCACACCGCTATGTGCATAGTGAATATGCCAGTCTGTGTATTCTGAATATACCTATTTTATTATATTTATATTTTCTATTCATGTTCTGGATCTTATTTTATATCCATCCATCCATCCATCCATCCATCCATCCATCCATCCATCCATCTTCTTACATCCATTTTCTCACACACACACACACACACACACACACACATATATATATATATATATATATATATATATATATATATATATACAGCTCAAAAAGTAAAGGGAACACTAAAATAACACGTCCTAGATCTGAATGAATGAAATATTATTATTAAATACTTTGTTCTTTACATAGTTGACAGCGCTGACAACAAAATCACAGAAAAAATTTCAATGGAAATCAAATTTATTAAACCATGGATGTCTGGATTTGGAGCCACACTCAAAATTAAAGTGGAAAGACACACTAGAGGGGGATCCAACTTTGATGTAAATCTACAACGGGATAATCAGGAGTCTTCCCGGTGGCCCAGATGGTGGCCTGGCCCACTGGCCTGGCCCACTGGCCCGGCCAGCTCAGCAGTGGCAGAGGTCAGGTCTTAATAAAAATAATAATTAATAATTAACACGGCTTAATAATGCTGTTCATGCGGCTCACTCGGGTAGCTGCCTGTCTAAAACACCCCCAGATTCCAGTTACCAGAGGGAAAAGACAGACACAACCCCTCCTTTCATTTTCTGACGAGGCTGATGCTCTCTGTCACAGTAGTGCTGTTGTCAGCGACTTTTCAGACCCCTACTCCACCAATTTATTCATTTTCAAAAAAACAACTTCTTGTCTTTTCTGTGTTATTGGCGACTTGAGAGAGCCGTGATTCCCTTTCCACTTCTGTAGTCTGTCTCACAGACAGCTGCTGCTGCCTCATCCTGGCTGCAAATGCTGCATATGAAGCTTCACACCATTTGCACTCCATTTGCACTTTGCAAAAATGTAGCAAATACACAAGCGCTTTAAATTTGATCTAGTTGGGTGTGCTTTCTTTAATTGTCCTGTCGAAACCCTCAAGCGTCTCTTTTTTACTTGTCTCAAGTAAATTCTGGAGAGACATCAAAGACTTGTTGTCTTCTCACTAAAAAAACTGAGTATCCAGAGTTGTTTATCGACCGTATTGTGTATTATTTTGAAGGTCTTCATAGCCAAACAGCTGATATTGTTAATATTGTTTCCTTGCTTGCTAAGTACCACTGCTGTAAGTGGAGGGGCTGCCACTTGTTTTGATGCTTTCTTAAACAATTGTAAAATGTATTACTCCTCACTGAGACTTCTTAAATTTGTGTTTGCAAAAAGATTATCCGCAAACATATTTAGACATCTTTTATTTTAAGTACATTACCTTTTATATGCCTTACTGTGGTTCTTTATCACCATAATTCCAGGATCTTGTATCGAGAGAAACACAGCAAGTTGTGCGTTGGACCTCTTATAGACCATGTAAAATAGAGCGAGAAAGTAAAAAAAAAGAAAGAAAGGGGAGCAGAGAGGGAGAAGCTGCAAGAAACAAGCACTGGCCACTGATGCAGCAAAGTGCACTAAACTGAAGTTTTTTTTCATAAAGCAGACAAGATAGAAACACTAGTGGCGAACGGTGAAAAGGCCAGCTGTCTATCCTGCACAAGTTTTAAAAGGAGGTTAGCCCTGTTAGGAACCAAGGTGACTAAATTAAACAAATGTTTTAAGGTATTGAATTTTGTGTGTGTGTGTGTGTGTGTGTGTGTGTGTGTGTGTGTGTGTGTGTGTGTGTGTGTGTGTCCTGTCTAGCGATGTGGCAATCAAAATTGTTATCTCAATGCCAAAAAGAGCCCAACTCATTTAACTTTCACAAGTGGAGCATTATTGCTTCCGCCATAGTACTTTGCTTGATTTACATATGTAAAAAGGTTTATTAGAATTTATACTTGTGAGGTCCTTGGCCCCAATTTTGTTGTAAAACTTGGATACTTTGATTTATATCAATCCAGTGGGCAGGTCTGGGTTTAGTATGGCCAATTTAACTTGCCTGTGGTCATGTGTGAAGTTGGACACAATCCTGGTAACAGTTTGGAGATGGCCCATTCTTATGGTGACATGACTGTGTACAAGTGCACAAGATCCATAAGAAAATGCATGAGCAAGTCTGTTGTGGAAGAACTTGACTGACCTGCACAGAGTCCTGAATTCAACCCAAAAGAGCACGATTCGGATGAATAAGAGTGGAGACCAAAAGCACCAAGCTTCTAGTCCAACATCAGTGCTTGACCTGATGCTTGACCAGGAAGGACACCTGTTCTATTGAACTTTTTATTGACCATTTTTTTTCTATCATCGACGTACGTCTATCGATCGATATGTATTGTTAGTAAATTATTGTTCAGCCCTTATTTGTAAATATATTTGAACTGTATAAGCTAATTTTATGTTGCATCCTGATTCTATTTGGCCTATTAATCTTTAATTTAAAACATTGGGATTAGAGGAAAAAGCATTTTAGCTTCCTGACAAGCAGTTCTTAACAAGATCATGACAGAAATTAAACTGAAGGCATAATTTCCAGTAAAGGAACACAAACATACACATTTAGAAGGTTGGTAGTTGTTCAGGTGAGTAGTGGGAGTTCAGAAAACGTCTGGCTCATTCTATGCCCTGTTTTTCTTCCACTAAAAATACAACAGACACAGAAGCAGAGCTAGCATGGGGCCTGATACTGACACCAGGCAGCTCCAGGAGGCTTCTCTGACTTTCCCTGCCTTCCAACGCTGCTGACACCTCAGTCCTCACCCCTCTCTGATTCCTGGGGGTGGATGTAGGAGGTGACAGTGGCTCCCTGACAGTTATTAGAGCAGCCACATGGAGGTGAAGCTTGTTTGTTGGGCCAAACAGTCAGAACAGACTCCATAAAGACAATGAAAAACCAGTTTGGATCATTCCTTTGTAACATATATTTTACATAAAAACCTGGGTTCATACCTGAAAAAATGTAGGCACATTAAGAAACTTCAAAGCAGAATGCTAAATTTTTCTACCCCAAGGCTATACAGCAAAGTTAAGACAGTTAGGTGTTTTAAAAACAATCCAACCTCCCTTCGAGAGGCTTTAGCCTTGGGTTATTATTACAGACTGCTATTTCAAATGGTATGTTAAAGTTCCATATATAAACAGAAAAAAATACTGTATAATTAGCTAAATTATTGCTATGTTAATATGAGGAATCAGACAATGTGGTGGCAGTAGCTGGCAAGAGAGGCAGCCTGCATGAGTGAGCCAGACAATATGTGAGAAAGAAGCAGGAAGAAAAAGAAATCTGTCCAAGTTCTTCTCTAACTGGAGAAGATTATGACTGTGGTGTTGCTGCCAAGAGGGATATGAGTGCTGAACAATGACCAGCAGTCAACACAGCATCACAAAAAAATTTGCTTCCAATTAGAAACTCTGTGTGACCCTATAACACGGAGCACACGTGGCACTTAAAAGTTAATTTTATCCGGTGGACACCAAGGACCCATCTACTCCACGAGCCTTTCAACAAAACAGCTTCCAGACTGGCTTTATACCCACCAGATATAACAGATAAAAAGAACAAAAATAAAGCACACAACTACAGATGGCTTTAGAGTTAAAATGTGCTTTATTGTGAGAGACTGGAGTTTCATGGCACATTTCTGTGGTGCTTCACCCAGACATGCAGATGTAGGATTTTTCTTCTGAGAAGACAGGACCGGATTTAAAATGTGATTTGTGGGTTCAGTCCTCGTTCACGAGAGGATGTGTCCATCATCCCCCCGTGGCAACTTCTACATCCCTTGTCCTTGGGCTGCAGATTGCTTGGATGAGTCACAACGAGGAGGAGACAAATTCCATCAGCCGATGTCATGGTACTGTTGTGGGTTTGGGATTCAGAATGATTGGGGCATTTTATTCAGGCATATATGTGGCCTTCTACAGAGTAGTTGAGACGATCTTGCTTGAAGAAAACAAGAATATCAAGGGACTGAAACTCTCTGCTCCTGATCAATGCTAATTAACCAACTCAAACACAGCAACATAAAGGAGCATGGCCTCTACTGAGCACCAAGTAACATAGCTAGATTACATTGAAAACTAATAAAATGCTCAGCAGAACCAGGTCACTACTTCAGAACCTCTGTGAATCAGGTTAAAAAATAGACACTGTTGAGCAACACTAGGTTTGGCTAAGAATAAGTATGAATAATAAGTACAAAGAACAATAATTAATAAATGTAGTAATCTGAATAAAAATATATGTTTGGACACCATGTAGTTATCAGGAAATAATAGCCAAATAGCTCCCAGTCTGTCACTTATTGTTTTCTGACCACCCACCTGGCTATTATAGAACAATAGATGGTGTGAATTTGTGCAATGGGGTTCCTAAACAGCAAGGTCTATAGACATATATAGAATAAACACAAAGAAGTTCTTTCCAAAACAGTATATTTTAACGTAATAAAATGCATCATCTTTCAGTAAAAATACTTTATTTAAGAAACTCCTTAACTTGTAACATTCAACAACACAATAAAATAAAAATTGCAAATATGAAAATGATTAATAAACTACTGGGAAAATAGCAAAAAGTGACTGAAATAAATTAAAACTGAAACCTATAACTAATAAAACAATGAAGTTATATCACAGTTTAATGTATGAACACACAAGTAGGCCGACAGGGTGCGAGGAGCGAAGCTGCTAGGAATGGCTTCTTGGGAAGTCCTGGGTAACTGTGGAGTTAGTTGATTATTATTGAAGAAAATGGTGGGTTTGGAGTTGGGTTGGTGTCTGATTCTAGCACCAAGGATCTGAATTTCTGAACTTCAGCAGTGCTGTTCAGTTTCTCTGGAACATGAGCTGCTCTTAGCAGGAACTGGTGTTTGGCAGATATGAAGGTAAGTTTGAGGATAAACTGCATGATTTCTAGAGATCGAGACTGGCCTGTGTTAATGATTTATACAACAGCTGTATTGTCTGTTTTTGGACCATTCATGCCCCAAAAGATAACTGAGCCTGGAGAGATCAGAACTCTGGGGGCCACTTGGATGCGAACCACTTGTCATTGTAGTAGCCCCCAAAACCCACCAAGGGTGCTGCGTCTGCGTAGAGTTCATTATCGTCCAGGTAGGATATTAAATAATTTTAGAAAAAGGAAATACCTAGGTACTCATAAGAGTCCACTAGCTGAACACCAGTTCCCTGGATATTGACCTGTGTCAGAGAGGTGCGCCTGCAAAGAAGGGGCTGATCTGAAGTCGCGCGCTGCAGCGCTGAGTTCCACATGCCGGAGACCGGAGTACGACCCGGGGCCGCCTTCTGACAGCTGCGTGGCCACATACCGGTGACCAGAGAATCAGCCTTCACCCTGCTTCAACTGCTTCCAACTGGATGCCCAAAGTGAACCGAACTGACACAGAGGCACAGACAGGTTTGGCAGAGAAATAAACAGGGAAAGTTAAATGGTTTATTTAGAACTGTTTACTTAATGTGTTTTCACGGTGTTTGTAAAACACGTGGCGATTACAGGATAGCTCCTGCTAGCTTCTTCAAACCATGCCATGCTGATGTAATTCGAATGTGTTTTTTTTTTACAGTTATAACAAACATTATCTCCACAAGGGTTTTATACATTGATGGGATATTAATGTTTGTGTTATCTGTTCTGCTCATTACGACCAAAATAAAGCTGAAGCTTTTTAAAATTAGCGCTGAATGTCTGCTAGCCTAATGCTATTAGCTTCCGGATAACATTTGTTCTTCCCGGATAGGCAACTATGGTTCATTTTAAACATAAGGTTTGTTTCGTTTCACTTCACCATCGCTTGATAGTGCTACGAGCATTATTACTGCATTAATATGTAACATTAATGTTGATTCAATGATGTTTTTGCATAATTTTAGCATTAGCCGATTTTAGCGGCCGATCCCCTAGCTTCCCAGAGGTATAATCACATTGATAAATCAAGTGTCCTAAGGTTACTGTAATGAATATTGCTGGAGAACCCAATATTCAGTCGAACACAGAGCTACGTTTAAAAGGTTTATTATAAAGATGAGTGGTGGCAGGTGAGGTAGACAAACAGAACCAGACTTGGCAGATGAATCTTGGCTGAAGGTGCAGGCAGCCAGGGATGAGCAGGAGACCAGAACAAGTGGTGTAGACCAGGAAACCACCAGAACCGGCAGAGCAAATGGCAGGGACCCACGGAGGTAGGGCTGCTGCACGCAGACACGGCAACTTAACTGAAGAGTCCCGCTGGCTGAGCACACAGGAGTTTGCTGTTAACAGAACGTCAGTGCTCGAATCATCCCTTTCAACTATTGTCCAAACATCAGCTCTCGGGCTGATATTCACCGGACAATACCTAACAGACAGAGTTATTTATTAAACTTTAAATAACTATAAATGGTGTTTAATAGCACTACAACCACTCTGGTACGTTGCCCAGCTGGTGTCCCATGATGTCTCACAGCTGAACTGCGCAGCACCTTAACCTTAAGCCTGGACTGGACTTGATGCCATCCTGACCTGCAATCTTCCACACTTCTGTTTTTCGTAATGTGTCCCTCATCTGTGTTGAGAAGGATAGGGTGGGGGGAGGGGGCAGATTCATAGAATCATCTGAAGCAGAGGAGGTAGATGATTTCTGAGAACCGAGAGATGAGCAGTTCTGGGTAGAAGCACAGGCAGTCATCCAAAATGGGGGTGTCTGCATTAAGTTAGACTGGGTTTGGAGAGGGGCGAGTGGCTGGTCAAACCTCAGGAAGTATTGATTCAGTTTGTTCACCCAACCCAAGTCACCTACACCCTGGGCGTTCTGTTTATGACCTGAAATTGTTTTCAAACTATCAAGTTTCTCCCAGAAAAAATAACAACAAAACATGGCTGTCATTCCCCAATCTGTGTCACTCTTTCTACCATTGTATAGGCTGGATCTACGGAAGCGGCTGTGGCCATTTTAGGGCTGCGTTCCATTTAACCTGTGATCATCCCAACCTATGTTTGGTGGTAAATGCTACATTTTAATGTAGGATCTGCAATTCTATACATTTTAATAATATTTCTAACACAAGTGTGCATAATATTTTCAGACTTTTAATTCAGGAAGTGTACAGAATGGTTTGTTTAGTAGTTTCCCTAACCCATTTCTTAAGGCTGATTCAATGAAAGTTGCTATCTATTTTTTTCTTTAAAAACTTTTATTGAAAATTAGAAGAAATACAGAACAACAGTATGTTCACAAGTCATCAAAAACATTAATCAACCCACAATCATAATACAAAGTTTAATCGTTATTTATACATAGGGGCGTTTCAAAGAGATTAATTTCTTTCTTACGCTATTATACACCATGTTGCATGTAAATCAGAGGTGCTGATAAACAGAAATATGATGTTTGGTATCATATGGCAAGTATCTGAGTTACATAATTTTGAAAAGAATACATGAGTCACATAACTTCATTATTGGATCTGAGATATTTAGAGTCCTAGTGTGGGTAAGGGTTATGTTGCCAATAAAATATTGTCATGTCACATCAACCAAACAGCCGTCTATCATACATACAGTCCTTGATGGGGCAATCTTACCATTACACAATCCCTGACACAAAGCAGTCTAACAAAGGTCATATGAGGTATAGTGTCTTAATGAAGGGACATAAGTGACTGTACTTCTTGAGAAATCTTAGGTCCTTCAGTGTTTGCAGCCAGATACTGCAGATATTCTCTGTTGTGTAGTGTATGATCTGTTCTGTTGGGGTAGCAGCATAAGTGCAATTGACATGAAGAAGCTCAAAAAGCTAATGAAGAAGTCTAGCTCTATTCTGGGGGACTCCTCAAGATCCTCTGGAGATGATTTTACAAAGATGGATTCTTAATAAAAGGAAGAACATTATTTACAACCCTATGCATCTTCTTCATCAGACAGCCGTACAGCAACATAGTGTCTTCAGAAAGAAGCTTCTCTAGATCTGCTGTGAGACAGACCGCTAAAGGAGATCCATCCTGCCTAGCCATCAACATACACACAAACTTGTTGAAGAAACCTATATTTTTAGTTTGATTTGATATACATTTTAATAAGTATTATTTTCACACAATAAGTGATTAAAATGAATCCTTAATTCAAAATGCAAACGTGTTGAGCACTGATTTATCTTTTGTGGCATTAGGTATTGAGCTGACTACACTTTCATATTGTTAAAATTTCTGCAAAGGAAAACTTTTTCACAAATATTTTATGCTCAGACCGTTTCCAGCTTTGAAGTTTGCACAAAAGTATAGTTTTCCTCATAAAGTTATACCTTCAACAGTTTTACACATTAGGATCTAAATTAACACATTTAGCATGTGTGTAACTGACATTCACAAGGCTTAGACACATGCACAGATTTTCCTCCAGACACCCAATAGCAATGGGAAGCCGTCATACAGATAACAGTTGTTTGCCTCATATCTAAGCAATAGATCATTTTCTGTTATGATTGATGAGTTCACTTCTGAAATAGCCCCTTTGTCCTCTGGTGTGCCACAGGCTCAATTCTTGGACCTGCTGTGTTTCCCTCAATTTGCTGCCAGTACGACTCATCATTTCAAAACACAAGGTATCTTTTCATTGTTATGCTGATGACGCACAAATTTACTTACCGATGAAACAGAATGATAAAAATACTCTTTGTTTCTTGCAAAACTGTCTGCCTGACATCAAGGAGTGGTTGTCTCAAAAATTCTCCACCTAAATGAATGGAAAACTGAACACATTCTCTTCAGTTCGAAGCAATCTTGTCAGACCCCATTTCCCCACCTTTTACTTCAGCCTAGGGCTGGATGATAATTCAACAACAATATATATTAACCTATAGACGTATATCATTGAGAAAAAAAGGTAAAAAAAGGGTAAAAACTTCAATTTTCCTTCCTTTTGCATTCTAGCCATAGGTTAATATTACAGTAATAACATCCTCCCAACCAATCACAAACGCAGACTCAGGAACGCTCCGCCCCTTCAAAGAGTTCAGAGAGCGCATGTTCTTTTTTAAAAACTTGCAGTTTTGGTAAAAAGGTGGTTCAATAAAGAGTTTGAATTCAGTGTTTGTATGTTCTGTATCTAAAATAGGTCACTAAGCAACAGCATAAAATGGCCAGGGCTGCACTTAAAATATATGTTTTGAATTTGTTGATAATTATTGATTTCGTTCAATATGATTTCTATTTTATCAATGTGCCTTTTTTTCTATATTGTCCAGCCCTACTTCAGCCATGAGAAACCTAGGTGTGATTGTTGACCCTGAAGTTTGATAAACAGGTTAACTCAGTGGTCAGAGCAGGCATTTCTCAGTTAAGACTCCTATCCAAAGTCAAACCATTTCTGTCCTGGGCTGATCTGGAAAAGGCAAGGCATGCATTCATTAGTTTAAGGCTGGACTACTCTAATGCTCTGTGTACAGGAATCAGCCAGTCCATTCTCCATAAGCTTCAACTGGTCCAAAATACAGCTGCTCGGTTTCTCCCAAATGCTCCCAAACACGCCCATATTACCCCCATTCTCTCTTTTCTCCACTGGCTTCCAGTTCACTTTAGGATAGACTTTAAAGTCCTGCTGTTTGCTTTTAAAGTCATAAATCACCTTGCTCCAGTATATTTGTCTGAACTTTTAACTGTTTGCCACCATGTCAGGACTCTGCACTTATCAAGGAGTCTTTAAATCTGTCAATGGAATTATTAAATCTTGAGGTACTAAAATCACCTCTGACCTATCTCCTTCGAAACATGCAAGCAGCTGCACTGAGGGAGAGGACGGTTCCTCTCTACCCTGGATAAAATATGGTCACCGCTTGCATATTTTCTGTGTGAGACTATAAATGTTTGGGATTGAGATGTTTGTGGTACGTCTGCTCTGTTCAGCTGATATAGCAGTGTGAGAAGGAGACAGTCTGATTTGGAGGGGACCGGAGCTGGAAAGCAGACAGGGTGGCAGGCTGTGGCCTAGCCAGGGGTGTGATTACTTTGTCTCTCCTCTGGTTTTTAATAAAGTGCTGGAACTTGATGGAATCACTGTTTATTTTATTCAATAAGTAACTAAATCAGTTATCTTTATTTCCCACAGCAAAATCAAAGCTAAAAACACATCTGTTCAGCCTTTCACTCTTAGCTGTTCAACAGGAGATGACATTTTCTTTTTTTGTTTATTTTATGGTTTTATTTTTTTATATAGTTCTAAGAACTGTTTTGAATTGTGCTATTATCCTTTTTTTTAAATCTCTTTTTATCCTGTTATTTTCTTGCTTATATGTTTGATATTTTATTTATTTTTTCTTTACATCTTTTTGTTTTCATATTAACTTGAAAAGGACTTCATCCACCATATGGATTGTTGAAAAGTGCTATATAAATAAACTTTAATTGATTGATTGATTGATTGAACAAATGAGAGCCCATACCACTACGTTTATATAAAGTATCAGTGTTAAGTTAGATGTAAGGCTCTCCTGACAGGAATAAAGTACATCATGGCCCGGCATGGGTTAATGATGATGTTAAAAGCACGCCTTTAGAAATCAAGGGGGAAAGGTTAACACAAGAGTCTAGGTGTTTTATATGCAATTGGGTCTACAAATGCAAACTAGACATACACTATTTAGCGGAAAGTATTCTCACTCATCCAAATAATGGAAATCAAGTGTTCTAACCACTTTTATTATTATATGGTCACAGTTGTATAAAATCAAGCACCCAGCATGGAGGCTGTTTCTACAAACATTTCATAAATGTTTGTAGAAACAGCCTCAGGAGCTAAAAGAACTCCAGCGTGGTTCTCTGATAGGATGCCACCTGTGAAATTTCCTCACTCCTAAATATTGCACAGCCAACTGTCACTGGTATGATACATATTATGTATCACCACCTTAAATTTGTACTTCTTGATTTTAATGTCATTGAACTGTATAGAATTCTTTCTCAAAATGTTGCATTTCCTGCTGTAAGTACAGGGAATGAACATTGAATAAATGGAATACAGTCCTGCTTTGGCCACAGCAGCTTCCATAGACAATAACTGATAAAAGATTGTCCAGATTCCCTGAATCCCCCCCCCCCCCCCCCCACACACACACACACTCATACACACTGTGTAAAGTTGATGGCAGAGCCTTGAATGACTTTCAATACTGTGTCTCATCAATTACACTCCAGGTTTCAGCAGGCCCATGTGAAAACTTCTCTGAATCTTTGGGTTGTTTCTGTTCTGGCAGATTTACCTTTACAGAACCAGGTAGATGCTTCGAGACGTTCTCTTTCTTCATGCTGCCTTAAGTGCTATAAAGTGTGAAACTCCAAAAGTAGTTCAACCTAAATCGGATCAGAGCTCGCTTCTGACAAAATTTGACATGGGCTTCTGGTTTCAGAGCTGCGACGTTTGAGATTGCCACTGCTCCTTGTGAAGCAGATATATTTACAGGCCATAAACCAGAGCCAGAGCAAAGTCCAGTTTCTGTGGCAGGTTACTGAGGACTAAACCTTTCTGCTGCATCACTGCAAACCCCACTGACAACATTATTACTTCTTTCTTGGCATGTCATTGCTTCTCCTCAGCTACTTAGAGAAGCAATCTCATGGCTGGCCATTTGGCCAACCACAAAGTCTCTGTCCACAAATGCTTCACTGACAGACATTCCTATTTTTACACCTGCAAAGATGGCAGCTCACACCATCAGCTGGCTTGGGGAGCATTTTAGACATTAGTCACATGGTTCTCTGGCACGACAGCGTGTTTGGATCTCTAAACAGGCCTAAAAGGGAAAAGTCCTCTGAGTATTTTTAAAAGAAATATGGCGATACAAAGCTGACACAAAAAGACACATAAAGACAGCAAGGGACGCAAATCTCCAGGAGACCGAGAGGGGAACAGACCATAAGGGAAATAAGATGACTGGTAAAAGGAAACGGGCAACACAAGAAATTCCAAATGATTTTAGAATACTGATAAATAAAAGGCAAAATGACCCAACTCAAAGAAAAGAGACAAAACACAATCTGAAGGCCTCCTTTAAATTCACCCCTTTGTGCTTTTGAAGTTTTGGTTGGTTTAAAGCCAAACTTTAAAGTAAGAAAAGCAGCCATCTGTCTGCGGGTATTTCTCACCGACTTTGCATTAACTGCAACCAGCCTTGGGGACCTTTCCTCAGTTGGATGTACTATCACGTTCTGTCGTTCACACAATGCCCGTTGAAAAGAAATGTAGTTATTTGACTCCAATAAATAAATCACCACAGTGATGCTTGTTTTGGTTTAATCAGTAATCATTGTGTATCATATCTTAAAGACGTAGAATCTTAGGGCTAAAGAGTAGAGTAGAGTAATAAAATGACAAGCACTCGTTAAGCAAAGACGCAGACATATGTGTTATTACCTTTAGTAAAGATTTGCAAAACCCTTAATATAATTCTACTTTTTATCGCAGTACCATGATCTCACACTGAAAATACAAGCTTTAGCCCCATCAGATATAATTGTTCCCCCCTGCTGAGCAAGTTTTTATCTTTGGCTTACAATGACAGCATTGTAAGCATGGCCTGGTCTTTATCAGGTTTTGCTGTTATTTAAAGCTAACCTTAAATGTAGAAAACCATACACCAGATTTCACACAATCAGATTTAAACAACTTTAAAACATGTTAAATGTGACCATTTGATCCACTGTACCAGATGGGAGCTTTCTGGCTAATTCAAATCAGATAGTCTCTTTACAGGTCACGATTAGGTCAAGAACAGCTAAGAATGAATTAGGGGTATGTATGAAACAGAAATGGTCATCCATTGTTTTCTGCAAAGTAGCTCAAGGTCTGGCAGATTGGAGGGCAGGAGTGTGAATTTGCTTTTATCCAAACCATTCTGGAGCAGTTCTGGCTCTATGCTTACGTTGGTTGTCTTGCTGGAGGATAAACCTCCAACTGAGTCTTAAGCCTGTTGCAACTTCGAAGAGGTTTTCCTCCAGGACTGTCCTGTATTTAGCTCCATCCATCTCCCTTTCATCTCTGACTACCTGTGTGTGTGTGTGTGTGTGTGTGTGTGTGTGTGTGTGTGTGTGTGTGTGTGTGTGTGTGTGTGTGTGTGTGTGTGTGTGTGTGTGTGTGTGTGTGTGTGTGATTAATGCTCTCCTTGCCAGCCTGTGGGTTCAGTGGGGTGGCCATGTCTCAGTAGGTTTGTGGTTGTGCCGTGTAACTTGTTCAAAGGGTGGCATTTGGTTTTTCTAACCTAACCTTGCTTTAAACCTGTCCCCAAATCTTATGCTTTCACAGAACCGCTGAATTTCCACTGAGATCAAATTACACATAGCGACTGAATACTCTAAAAACTCATGCCACACTTTAAGGATTTTAGGTGGATTATTCCATTTTAAAAAGTATCTTGAATATTAATAAGTTTGCGAGGCAGTAATTACAACAAGTAATCTTTTGAGGTATGTCCTGCAAAGCCAGAATATACTTCTATTAGACAAAAATATATTTTTGTTGTATATATGATATTTGTTGGTGGCAACAAATCAAACAAACAAAAAGAAACAACAACTGACTAAACATCCTCAAAGTGCTTTCATTTAATATTTTTTGCTCTGGTTGTACATGATTTGTCCCATTTCTCACAGTAAGTAAAAGGAGACAATAAAAATAAGCTACTACCTAATGCTCAGTGACTGCTTCATGAATCATTTATATTGTGAAAAAGCAAACTCTGAGAGGGAACTAATAGAAAAGCAGCATAGTATGCACGGGTCAGATTTTCCCTCTGTAATTGGGGCTGGGAATCAATATGTGTAATTATTCTCACTAAGCTGCTTTTGACTCATACCAATACAAGGAACCGTTTTCAGCTCCTTTTAGGCTTTTGTGGCATGGTGTGGGACTGGTAACAGAACACCGACAGGAAGTGTAGCTTTCTACCGCCCCCAGTTAATGAGGGTCAAATTCTTAATTTTAGAATTATTTGGGTTGTAATATTATTTCCCCTGTGAAGTTGTGACTTGTGCACTTAAACTGACCTATGTAAATGGTGACCTAGGGAAATTTCCAAAGCTTAGAATGAGGTGATTATGCTTAGAATAACCTCCCCCATAAATCTGGGAGAGGAGCACGCTCACCTTCAGCGCTCTCCACGCTATATACCACATCCTGTATGTTTGACACGTGCAGCTGCAGGCTAACTTTCAGGAACGGAGGGGCGAGCTCTCAGAGGCTTGTTGTTTTTCCACCACTCCTGTATCAATGCCTGAAAATGTGGCAGCAGTTTGAGGTCTCATGTTTATGCATGACTGGGCCTTGGCACAGATTTGTTTTAGCATGGCGAGAAAAGCTTGAGGTTCAGATGTCTGTAAATAGGTTCTCAGCTGATCTGTGTGGGATGGCCGGTGGACCCAAATAAAGAATGTTGGGCTAAAGGAAATGTCATGCCGGTACACCCGAATCACCCTAAGCCCATTATCCGTGCTCATCCCTCAGTCTGCATCCATTTTCATAGCCATTTCATCAGCCAGCATGCTGGGAATGAATGAGCCATTTGTTACTGGATACAGGAGGTCATTCTGAATCAGTGTCATGAGTGTTACTTTATTAAGTGTACCATTATAGGAATTCACTCAATGTTTCTGAAGGTTTGTACGTCTATATTTTGGCCTGTATAACTATAATTGCTGCAACCATGTACAGAACCCACTTCCGTAACGGCCAAATGCTCTGCTCTAACACATTTGTTGTACTTTTTCACGAAATTGTTAGACTTGATTTTATATAGATTTACTGTATACAAAGGAACAATTAAACGTTTTAAGCTTCAAAAGCTTTAAATATTAAAAAAAATAAAGACTTCAAGGGACAGTGTGTGAGATTTACACCCATCTAATGGTGCGCTAAATGAATAACGATGAGAAGCTCTATCTGGTGCCTCGCCATTAAGTGCATAATAACACTACAAAAGCCATGGAATGTCCTAAATGTGACAATGCACGGTAAATACGGCTGAAAGAAGCCTGCAGGTATGACTTCTGTGAGAGTACCAGCAACTGATAACTGTTGCAACCGAGCTCGTCCGGTATTAGCTAACAAACAAACTAGCCATCTCAGCCAGGAGGCCAGAGTAGTCGCTGAACTACGCTGCCCTGTTTCTAACGTAAGGGCAAAAATAAACTTCACTGTTATATTGAATTAAATCACCTGTCCAGCAGAAAACCTGTAACTTCAGCATCCGTTTCTCCACCTGGTAATAATAGCTGCGGTTTTTCCCAGTTATTTATTTTTTTTCCTCTTGCTGGGGAAAGAGTACAGATGGGCCTCCATTTCAACAGAAAATGGCAAGTAGAAGGATCTACAGTCGTCTTGTTTTATACTCCTCCTCCACTGACAGCATGTCCTCTTCATATACAGGTAAAACCATAGACATATATAAAGAGTAGATGCCTTACGGACCGCTATTGCATACTGGCGCTGCTGTGCCATGCGGCTGCCATCTTGGGGCGGTTGCCTGCTTCATCCAGTGTAATGTGTTTAGAACGCACAGGCAGCATTTAATAAATTATACCTTGCTGAATATTAAACTGATTTTCATGTTTTTTTTTTGTTTTTTTTGCTCCAGCCCTTAAAGGGAACCATGACTAGTTGAACAATGTTGGCCCAAATATGTTGTAATTTTCCTATTAACTTAAAAATTGCTGTTTGTGATATGTTAAAACCCATAATTAATTTAAAATTTGTATATTCTGTAATATATTTTTCACACATAGAGGTCGCCATTTTTTTCACCGGGACTGGACTAGTGTTGCCTATTGGAGCTGACGTTTCTGTGTGGCCGCCATTTTGGATGGGTCTCACGCGACCCCTGTGCCTTTATTTGTACTGAGTGAGTTGTTTGCCCAACTAAAATAAATCATAAGTCCCAGAATTTTTACCCGATTATGTTTTGTCACTAACGGCAAAGATGTGTTTATGATACAGGATGCTGTATGCCTCATTATGCAAATAAGAAGGGAACAGTCTTAAGGGGATAACTGCTCCCTATTGGCTAGCACCAGTCTTCTATAGCTGGAAAGTTCATGCTACTGCCTTTAATGGCTACTGTTACTACCACTGTCTCAATGGCTACCCAGGTTATCAGTGAGCGGAGGCATTAACAACTTGATTTGAAAACAGTGCTGTGTTGTGCTATATTCACGCCATGAAAATAATTGAGGTCAGATTTAATTCTGACCACATAGACACAAAGGAGAGAGAGTCAGCGGGGACGGACCCTCTCTCTCAGCAGGGTGCTTCTGTAAACACGCCACAGATAAAAAAGGGTCAGAGTGCTTCTGACCACTCTCTTCTGCAGCTCCCACACTCCTGACCAGCTGCTCAGACCACCTCTCCCTGGAGCAGACCAGGAAAGAGCTACTTTGAACCATGGGCCCTGGCCGGGCCTGACCGACACACGACCTAACACCTGGGAGAAACTTCTCGTCGCCCGGAGGACATGTCCGGGCAAATCAGAGTTAAGTCTGCTGTCTTAACCTCATCATCAGTAGCAGGAGGAAGAAGTCCTGCCTGTCAAAAACAGCTTTGTCTATTTTTGTCAGCCTTTACAGGGAAGCAAAACCCATGATGAGCTGAAAAGCTGGCAGAAAGACCCGTGGCGAGTGCCGAGGAGGACCTGCTTAAAATCAGACTGCAACCGGATCAGAGAACAGGGCAGGAGACCAGGCGACCGATCGCTACAGCGACCCCTAGCGCCCGGAGGTAGAATCTCATAAACAAAGGCAAATGATCCTAAGGTAATCATTTTACTGAGCAAATCAGTCTTCAGAATATTATTTACTCAAAATAATGTTCTGGTTAACTTGCATCAATCAACGTAATGCATCAAACACTTGGGCATGTGTTTCAATCCATTGTGAATGGATTGAAACACATGCCAAATGTTTTTTTACTCCATTCCATGTTTTGGAATCAGATCTGCAGTGAACAAGGATTCACTAAATTATTCGGATTATGATCAACCACTTTTGTTTTGTCTTTTATTTGTTTTTGCATGTAAATAGTTCCTTAGCTTAGCTTCCTTTTATCTTCATTTTGCTTAGTAGTTTAGTTAAGTTTCACTAGCCTAGTCGAGAGGATTTGTTCATTGAAATATTGTGTTATTCAGGTAAACAGCATTACATAGTGATGTTCTCTGGATGTTCATTTTATTGCTGTTATTAAATTCTTGAACTTGAAAAGAAGCTGTCACTCCTTTATTCTATGTGTGTGCAGGTTTTGCTGTTAAAAGATCGCTAGTGCTCGAATTCATCCCTTTCAACCATTGTCTTGATATCAGCTTAAGAGCTGATCATCACCAGACAATACTTAACAGACAGAGGGTTATTTAATAAACATTAAACTTTAAACAGTGTATAATTGCACAACAGCTGTAAGACTTTATTATCTATCGTGTGGACGCTCCGACTAAATATGTGTGTCAGTCAGCAGCTCATATGGACCCAGGTGTTGGCAGGTGTCATGCCAGTTCTCCTCACAGAAACTACAGCCCGTGCTGGGAGCTCACATTGGGCTGGAGCAGTGGATCCAGTCGGCTCTGTCTCGTTTCCAACCATCTAGTCATTGAAATAGATGTGTTGAACTGCTAATAAAATGTTTTAAAAGTGTTGTGACCTCACTGTTTAATCAGTGGGTTACAACAGAAAATGACTGAACTTTCTTTCTCTCCCGCCTACGTGATTGTTTAAACACTGATTGCCTAATATAAGGATAATGAAATACCATGTATAAGGAAAAGGAAAAACAAAATATATTTCTTGACAAAAACACGTCTAAGCAAAATGAAAAATGAAATATATAAATGTATTGATGAAAACACATGTATAAGGAAAAGGAAAAACAAAATATATAATATATATATTTTTGCTTTTATTTTTAATTTTGTCCATTTTGGACCTCCATACTAATCACTCTGTGTCCACTAAACTAAAACAGCTACCAAAAGAAATAAAAAACACTAAAACTAAAGTTGCAAATTTTCGAAAAGACACAGTGTGTCAATGCAAAACCTTTTGGCTCAACTGTGGAAAGGTGTGTTGTTTAGCTAGGTTCCCTTATCAAAGCTCCTCTGACTTAATGCAGTTAGAAGGTATGCTTAAAAGCATACAGAAATGCTTCATTAAAATCATATTGGCAAAACATTCCACTTTCTGTCCATTGATCATCTCAAATGAAAATTCTACATTTATGTTTCTTATTTTTTGCTCATCAACAAATAACTATCCTCTGACCTTTCATGTACTACCCCAGTTGATTTATTTTTGTTACAATGGAAAATTCAATTCCCTCAAAATAATATTAACTACTCATCTGAGAATTCATTATTTACCTGATGAACTTTAAAATGGCAATCTTTTAGTTAATTAATCCAATTCTCTTGTGAAATGAAGACATTGTCACAGAAACTTGATAAATATCTTTGGCATCATATGACGTAAAGAATAAAATAAAATATAAAGTAAAACTTTCATATTGATTAATGTAAAGCTGCAAAAGTAAACACAACAACAACTCCATAGTTGGACATATTCTGCGCAAAATAAGAAATTGTTAGAGTAAATAGCCTGGTAAGAATGATTTTTTTGTATTAAAAGGGCTAAAAATTAAAATTGCTTGTTAAAACAGTACCACTACCTGTATTAAGCCAAACCTGCTGCAGCTCACAATAAACTAATGGGAATTTCTGAAGGCACACAATGAAGAAAAAAAAAATTAAAAAGATATTATTTCCTTAAAATACACTGACAGTTAGGAGCCTTTTCACGTGCCCACACAAAATAATCCAATTGGAATATAATTCAGTCCATGTCCAGGACAGTGTTTTAAATAATTTGTTCCCAATTGCTCATCTCAGTATTTAGCTTTACTTTAATGTGATTTTGATATGCTTGTCTCTTTAGGGTCAGATCATTGTTGGCCATTATCCACTCTCCCCCTAGCTGCTGCCATGCCTCATGGTTCTCTAAGAGCCAAAACAGGACAAAGTAGGTAAAGAGAATGACTAAGCGAGTGAAGGAACCAAGCTTGAGGGCATTGGCAATTGTCATTTGAAATATGCAGTTTCATGTAAATCAGTATCAACTGTGGTTATGCATGTTCCCTCTCGCAGAAATTCATTCTAATTTTAGATTATGTTAAAACTGAATTAATTCATGTTCATAGTTATCTTCTCATTCCAAGTTAAATTCACAGTTTATTAAGCAACTGTTTTTTTCAAATCCCCCACCCCCCCCAAAAAAAACAAATAAATAAAAGTAAACATAATTTGGTCATGATGACACACTCGAGCTAGCATAATAAAGTCAAAATGTAAGCTTAGGTAAAGTTCCTACCTCCTTCCTTACTGACTGCACTATTCGGACAGCACTTATAATGGCGACTGATGGCGCACTTCTGCTTTGGCTAAAGAGTCCTTGCTCTGTAAGGGTATTCAGATGGAGCAAAAGAGTGTCTTAAGCAGGAAGATGGTGGAAACAGCCATTCAGAGAATCAGAGAGCTTTCCAACCCACATCCATACTTCTCGCTGAAATTTTATGAAAATGCAGAACAACACAGTTGTTTCACTTAAATGTTAACTTTTCCATGGGCATCAGCAGCCATGTTCTTTTTTTTTTTTTTTTTTTTTTGTCCGGGGGAAAACTTGATAGTCACGTGACAAGCCAATAGCCCAAATAAAATGTAAGCCTGACACGTATTGAAGAGCCAAATTGTGACAATACTGCATCTCCCCTGTGGACCACCGTGGCTATTTCAGATTTCTGATCCGCCACCTAAACAATGGGTCTCACGCACAGGCGTCCAATCTGTATAATCTGACCCAATCTGTATAATATGATTGAACTTGACTTTGTAAAGTGCCTTGAGATGACATGTTTCATGATTTGGCGCTATATAAATAAAATTGAATTGAATTGAATTGAACAATGGAGAAAATTAGCTCATAACTTCTTTAACAATCATACAATTATTATTAATAATTCTTGATAGCAATTCTTGATAGCATAAACTTTGTCATCCCCATAGAGGGAAATTAATTTGTTTCAGCGGCCTATAAATCTCTATAAATAATTTTATTGACAATAAATAAATAATGTGAAAATATTGGATAATCATGAATAAAAAGTGGAGAAATGTAAAAAGAATATATATAAAAGAGGTGATAACGTATTTTCTGCATTGCATGATAATGTTAGTAGCCTATATGGTCATCTAGAAATTTGCTTGCATGATGCCATCTCCCTGCTTTGATTGCTGGATGAAGCTTTTCTCACCAGGCTGGTGCGTAAAAGCACTATCATGCGCAGAGAAAAAGATGCATTGATCTGTGGCAATAAGCTTCAAAGTCTGTGTGTTTGCACCTTGATCCAAGGAGCAATTTACATTTCAACACGGCACTATTCTTTTCCAGAGCTGTGAGCTGGGCTGCGCTGCTATCCAGTTAGTTTTTTTTTTCCACCTGTTTTTCCTCCATTTCATGTTGGTCGTTTTACCAAATACAATCGCTTTATATAGGCAGGCAGTTACAGTAAAATGCTGACAAGCGAGTGCGCTTTAACATCAAATAGACAAAGTCATAAAATTACCGGCAATTATAAATGAATAAGCAAATCAAAATAATGATGAGGATGTTAATAAGGTGCGTTCAAACATTTAGATGTTTAATTTTGCTAAATTTCATCATCATGACACACATTTACTCCTCCTGTCTAATTGATTCATTTATTTCCTGTGATCACTAGGAGCGCATTTGTGTTGTTGTTTTTTCTTGTACTATCAACCAATCACAGCTCTTGAAAGACAGCATCACACATAGCAACAGGATCAACCACACCTTCTCAATAAGTTACATTTTTTTTCTTGGTCATTTCCTTACCCAGAGTCACTCTCAGCAGCGATCTGAATGACTTTTAAGCTAAGACTGCTAGCTAGGAATATTTGGGCTAAGATAGGAACTCTCTAAGAGACTCATTAACTGAGTCTCTTAGAGAGACCTCCCTCACCCTCAACCACATCTCACTTCATCCCTTTTTCTCCTTCTTATCCCTTCATCCTAATCCTTCTTCCTCTTTTTCATCCAATCCCCTTCATCCTTCCCTACTTTTCTCCTTCTACATCCACTCCTCTTCAGTACTAGGTCCACTGCCTCAGTTTGGCCATGCACCCCTCGGCTCTGCCCACTTGCAAGCGTTTCAGCAACAGTTTTTTTTTAAGGGCAAGTCTGGGTTTTTCTGGCCCTGCTCGAGAGAAAAAGGACACTTTTGTAATATTCTTTTCTGGTTCATGTTTATGATTTGGTTTTGTTGCCTTTTTTTTTGCTTTATGGTTTTGGATTGCTATTTAGCCGGTTCATTGTTTGTTGTCTGTTTTCTGTATTAATTCTGATTTTAGCCTGCGCCATGTTTTCATTATTATCCTCGGTTTTTGGTTTATTCCCCAGCTCCTGTCATTCTCCGCAATTGCTTCCACTTGTCTCTGGTTAATTAGTTTTCATTCCGCTCACCTGTTTGTCCGTTTATTTAAGCACCACTCCTTCCTTTGCTAGTTGTCGGTCTGTCTCGTTACTTACGATTCCTGTCACTCTGTATCCCTGAATGTATCCCCTGTTTTGGTCCCCTCAGTGTGGTAAGAGCTCCCAGCACCTTGATTCTGTTTTTAGTAATCTGTTCTGTCTGTTCTTCCCAGTCCTGTCTGCCCGTTTCTCTGTTCAAGTGTTGCCTGGATGTCTGCCTTTCCCGTCATTGGATTTTTGTTCTGTTTACCTGCCTGTTTGCCACTCATCATCATCTCCTTCAATAAATCCTGATCATCATATTTTTGTGTTTGGCTGAATACCGGGTACATCTCATGGGGAAAGAATCAAAATAGATTGTGAGCAAGAAAGTTCACACCCATGCCGAGACATCCCCTCACATCAGGGATTCCCTGCTATGAGCCTAGACCACTCCTCAGACTCTGCCCACTTCTTCCCGGAGCTCTCGAGGAGAGAGACTCCCTCTGGACAAGCCAGTCAGGCATGAGGCCTCAGGGGGCCCAAAAGACCCACTAGCCAGCACAGGGGAGAAATCTCTCTTTTTCCAGAGGACTGACTGGAATCAGAGCTAAGCTTGCAGTCTAACTTCTGGGCAACCAGCCGCTGAAGTAAAGAATGCCAAAACCTGCCTTGTTTATTCTTCTCAGCAGTTGCAGACGGAGATGATTCCAGACAACGTGGAGCGACCAAAAGCCGACACAGAACTCAGTATCCCAAGCTGAGAACAAAAGCCGAGCTCAGAGACTGCAAGCAGGACGTCGGACCGTCCTACCCTGACTGCCACGTGTCGGCTAGGCCGCAGAGCCGCATGCTAGCCGCTGCTGAAAGAACCAACGTTTTACCTGGACCACTGCTCTTCCTTGGATGTCCAAAGTGAACCGAACTCACACGAGGCACCGATATGTTTGTGAACTTTGTGGACTGGTATGAGAAAAAACATCTGTGTCTAAACACCAGTAAGACCAAGGAGATGGTGATCAACTTCAGGAGAAGACCCCCATCTCACTCCCTCGTGAACATCCAGGGGCAGGACATTGAAACTGTGGAGAGTTTCAAATACCTGGGTGTTCACGTCAATAATAAACTGGACTGGACTCATAACACAGACGCTCTATAAGAAGGGCCAGAGCCGCCTCCACCTCCTGAGAAGGCTGAGGTCCTTTGGAGAGTCCCTGCTTAAAACCTTCAATGAATCTTTGGTGGCTTCAGCCCTCCTCTACGCTGTCGTCTGCTGGGCCCCAGGCAGCGCAGAGCGGGACAGAAAGAGACTGAATAAGCTGGTGAGGAAGGCCACTTCTGTCCTGGGCTGCACTCTGGACTCGGTGGAGGAAGTGGCTGTGTTAATCTTGTGTTGAGAAGCACATATCCATCATGGACAACACCTTTCACCCCCTGCAGCAGACTGTAGAGGAGCTGAGCAGCTCCTTTAGTGACAGACTTCTACATCCTGTGTGTAAAAATGAGCGCTACCGCAGGTCATTCATCCCTGCTGCTATCAGACTTTACAAAGCTGCACTATAACTGTAACTATAACTGTAACTATAACTGTGACCATAACTGTAATAACCAACATGCAATAACTAATGTGCAATTCTATTTAATACATTGTGCAATAATCCTGAAAGAAGTGACTTCTGCTGCTATTGACACCTGAATATATGTCAATACATATGTATATAAGTCACCGTGAATGTACAAAAGACATCCTCTGCCTTATTTCTATTTTGTATTTTTTATTCTTATTTTTCTTATCTACTTTTTTTTATCCACTTTATAAATGAGGACACACTGTATATAACTGATTCACCTTGTCCTACTTTTGGCACCTTCTTCTGATTATTGATTACTGAGCTGATGTGACAAGTGAATTTCTCCAATGTGAGATCAATCAAGCCTATCTTATCTTATCTTATCTTAGGTTGGCAGAGGAACAAACAGGGAATGTCAAATGGGTTATTTAGAAGGTTTTGTGTGATGCGGTTACATTGTGTTTTTAAAACACATGGAGCGGTCCGACATAGCTCCCGTTAGCATGTTGAGACCATGCCATTGAAAGAAAGAAGGAAAGATAGATTACAGCGTGAGGAGTGGAGCCAGCTGGGAAATGTAGGATTCCATGTAGGTGGGAACATTTTGACTTGATTTCTCCCAGCAAGGAAAGGCAAATCTAACATATTTAAGATTGATTTGATTTGCACACTAAGAACTGTATTTTTTACTGTTTCTTTATTTATAGGTGAGGTGCATTAGCTGCCGACAAACAAACATCCCTTTATTAACAGCAGAGGAGTTCAACATTGTTGGAGGGTACCCTTCTTTGCTGTCTCCCTTCTAAGCACCCAAATGAAAATGTTGGAGCAAAGCGATCAGGAGGAGATGACAAAGCCAGCAGCTACATTAGAAGTTGGAGACCACCTGATCAAGCAACAGGAAAAGCTTCAGATTTTGCAGTCCATGAGCATCCTATCCCTACCCTCCTCGACCCTAGATTCAATGTCATAGGTTTTGTCAGCTAGAATAAAACCATCAAAGCAATTAAGAGACTGACCTCAGTGTGCCACCATTATGCAGCGCTCAGAGGAAATCTCACAGTGGACCAACACCAGCAGATCACCCCAAACCATTGCTGACTGTGGAAACTTTACACTGCAACTCAAGCAATGTGAGTTCTCTGTCTTTCTTGATAAGCTTGATAGCACTCTACGTTCTGCACATATCAATCTGGGACTGCTCCTATCAAATTTGTTTGGGAACAAGGCCAAGAGCCACCCGTGAAACTGGACACAGTCTCTCTCCCCCGTTCAGGACTTACAAGATTCTGTGAGCAATATACAGTTTACTGACTGTATATTGCTCTGTATATATATATATATATATATATATATATATATATATATATATATATATATATATATATATATATATACAGTTTATTTTATTGTATTTTAATTTTTTGTCTGCACCATCAACACCAAGTCACTTGAAAGTGCAAATCTACTTGGCGATTAAACTTGATTCTGATTCTGAAAAGGAGGGACATGCAGCAAAACTCTCCAAGCTGATTGGGCAAAGTGACGTCTAGTGCCCGCCTACCAAAGGTTGGTTTTAGCCAATCATGGTATCAAATTAAAATGTTGTCTGAAGCAGGCACAATGAGAAATGACAAGTTTACGCTAGTTTATGCACTTCTTGCTGTTCTTTCAAAAAAGAAATCATGGATTCTGACAAATCAGATGTACAGCTAAGCATGCCTCCTCCTGCGCTGCCATGTTTATTTTGGTTCAGCCATGGGCTCGGCAGCTATTGCTTTGATCACAGCTGTATGTCCCGCCTTAACTCAGTACTGCAGTATAATTGGCCTGAATCATTTTTAGTTCAGACACAAACAGTTGAAGCCGGAGCGGTACATGGAATCTTGTGTATTTGTGAACGGATAAATACCACGAGAATTCAGCTTGCAGGCAAGCTTAAGAATTTTCCCTGGGTTCTTTACCTTCCTTGCTAAAACTGAATTAAATCGATGCAAAGACATAAAGCCCTTGTTGTTTGATATTTGTTTTCTTTGATTAAACCAGTGTAAATTTGTACCATTGCATGTCAAAACCCACTCCAATCCTTTGTAGGTTTTACTTTTTTAGAATGATACACAACTGGGTCAGAGTTTGGACACATAGGGCAGATTTTCCTCTTTAAATTAGATTTGTTACGTGTTATAAAATGACAGGGAAAACCACAAAATATTCCAAGTAATAACATGCAGCATGGCTTTGGATTTTATTACTGCCAATATATTACAATAATAAGACACTATTAAAATTGAGTAGTGCAAACAAGCTTGACACAGAAAGGGGTCTTTCCTCTTGTGGGTACACTGGGACTAGACTTACATGCTTACACAAAAGACTCGTTCATACCGCTTCACATGTTGGAGGTAGAGGAGATTGACTCCCCGCTCTGCTCAGGGGGGGAGGAAACCTCAAAGGGAGGTTGAAAAGTTCATTTTTTTGATTTATTAAAAAGAGAGAAAAAAAGTCGGCTGTGAAGAATAAAGTAATGCAAGCCCCTGCTGGGACCTGGATCTCCTGCGTGATTTGCATGAAAGTCTGCACATCAAAAGTCAGGGATGGCCTCTTTAAATATTTAAATGCAGCTTGTAACGAGCACCATCACGGCCTCTATCAAAGGCAGATGGATTCAGGGAGAAAACGGGAGATTTTTCCACTGGTCAGCTGTACTGACAGCCTGTTGTTCTGTCCGCCATCATTTCCCAGGAGAATACCTTCCTGACAAGTAATCGCAGAGGAAGTGTTGAAGAAGATGTTTCCCCATAAAGGAGGAGCTCGGTAGTCCACAGCATGGTGGAAAACTGCTGCCGTGGCACTTCTGCCAGACAGCGGGAACAGACCAGCTGGCTCGTTTGTGGCCCAAACAGCACACAAAAAATGCTGTTTCTTTGCAGCTGCGAGCATGTCAAAATATTTACAGCATATTCAGGAGAGTGACTGACATTGTTGGACCGTTGCATGAAAGGCAGATATGCTCCGTGGTTTATTCCCTGTAGAGGTGTGTAAGTATGTGTGTAGTTTCTCTGCTTTGGGTTCTCGCACGTGCTCAGCGTAGGGGGCACAATAAATCAAATTAAAAGCAATACTTCTGTTTTTTTTTCTAGGGCAAAGCAATCTCTTCCATATATCAAATATAGTGTGATTGCCAATTCATCATGCACTGTTTTAGCTTGAGCTGTGCTGTCACGTGGACAAATATCAGGTGGGGAGTAAGGTCAGACTGAAGCTCCAGCTAATGAACACATATTTAGAGAAATAGATGGGCTTTGAATGAATGTTATTGCAGCCTAAACGGCTATTTGCTCATTAATCACACTGACTAATCTCTGCAATTAACTTCAAAGATTGAGCTATGTTCTTTTAAAACGCTAGCTCATCTTCACCAGTGCTGCAATGTTAATGGTATTTCATTTTTTGATTTCCTTTTGATTGGTTCTGAGAATTATTTACAGATGCCATCAGAAGACTTCAGTCCCTCCTTCATTCATGTGTGAGGGGGTAAAAATGTAATTTTTTAAAAAAAAAGCTTTCGGTATTCATACAGTTTTAATAGATGGTGATAATGTGCTGACAAGCAGAAAAAAGTTTTCAGAGCAATGTAAAAAAAAAAAAGAAGCTGTGTATGTGCTTACAGTGCAGCACTGGTTGTGGGTAGAAAAAGGGGTTTAGCTTTACTGCATTGATTCTGACTGGAGTTTTTGAATGGTTCCAGATCTAATGCTCCTTTTCCACTGTTATATGAAGAAGACAAGGGTGCTAAACTCAAAGTTTATAGTACCTTTTAAAAGTTTTCATACCTTTTTAACACTTTTCATTTGATCATGGTAAAACTACAAACTTAAGTGCATAGGGTTTTCCTGAATGATGTCAAATTGCTAAATTTAGAACAGCAGTTTCGCACCGCACCTCTAATTTTAAAAGGAGAAACACTTGACTAAGACATTGTTGATGGAGAGGACCGATATTTCATAGAGAATGTTAGTTCCATCCCGGGTGACAAATGAAAATGATTTAGGTTAATTTTACAGTAAATTTTAGGGGTCAGGTGACACAAATGGTGGAGTAGCAGCTCATTGTATGGGCTCCCGCTCAGTATCCCTAAGTCTTTTCTTGATCAGAGGAAGTGCTATTAATGTGAGCTGAAGTAGTAGTAGTTTATGACTTACAGAATGACTAACGCTCAGAAAATATCAACCTTGCGGCAAAACCTACTAAACTAGGCGAGGACTTGCACTCCCAGGACAGCCAAGCTAATATGACGGACTTGCGGCCACTGCTGGGCCAAGTGAACGCACACAACTTGGTTGAGAGAACAATCGGTGAGGTACTCAAAGGTGTGCAGGATTAATTTGGCAGAAAGACTGAACCGGTGCTGGAAAAGCTTGAGGCTTGCTTGTCTAAAATCACAATGTTGGACAAACGAGTTTCTGAAGCTGAAAGCCATATCTCAAACATTGAGGATTCTGCAGCAATTTATGCTAACCGGATGTCAGAGGTTATAGAGCAGCTGGAAGCACCCCTGGACCAGATTGACGACTTGGAAATCAGAAATCAGTGGTGCAACATACTTGTTGTTGGGCAACCAAGGTACTAACCCGATTGCCTTCTTCAGGGCCTGGTTGCCGGAGCTACTACAGATTAGCTTCAAAGGGGGAGTGGTCAAACTAGACCGTTGGCCACCGTTTTCCTGCCTGCCGTTTCGGGCCCAGGCCAGTGACCTCGTGCAGTCGCATTGAAGCTCCACAATTTTCAAGAAAAAGCTCAGATTATGCAGGCAGCAAGGAAGATGCAGTCTTTGCTCTACAAAGGTGCTCGGATCATGACTTTTGAGGACTTTTCCGTGACTGTTATATGAAAGCGGCAGGAGTTTTACTCAGTGAAGCAATAGCTTAGGGAGAGAGGGATCATCTTTGCAATGCTGTATACTGCTGTGCTCAGGATCAAACACAATGGTGTTGTGCGATTATACACTGTTTAAAGTTTTTAATGCCTAATAAATAACTATCTGTCTGTTAGGTATTGTCCGGTGGCTATCAGCTCTTAAGCTGATATCAGGACAATGGTTGAAAGGGATGAAGATGACACTGCCGATCTTTTAACAGCAAACTCTGCACACACGTTGAATAAGGAGTGACAACTTTTCTTCAAGTTCAAGAATTTATTAACAGAAATAAAATGAACATCCAGAGAACATCACTATATAATGCTGTTTATCTGAATTAACACTATATTTCAATCAACAAATCCTCTCTACTAGGCTAGTGAAACTAAAACTACTAAGCAAAATGAAGATTAAAAAAAGCTAAGCTAAGGAACTATATACATGCAAATGAACACAAAAGACAAAACAAAAGTGGTTGATGATCATCAGAATAATTCAGTGAATCCTGGTTCACTGCAGATTTGACTTAAAGAACATCGAATGAGCTTAAATTAGCTTAACTAATTTAGAACAACATTTGGCATGTGTTTCAACCCATTCACAATGCAAATCCTGAAATAAACAAAACATTATTTGATGAAATAACATTTTATTTGAGTTAAAGAACCAAAGTTCACCTTAAAGAGCAGGGAATGAGCTTAAACTAATTCAGAACAACATTTGGCATGTTTCAACCCATTCACAATGCAAATCCCAACTTACACAAAACATTACTTGAGGAAATAACATTTTTAAGAACGATTTGATCAGTAAAATATTTAACTTTTGGGACACTCGATTTTATTAATGCGATTATACCTCCGGGAGGCTAGGGGTCACTGTAGCGATCGGTCACTAAAATCGGCTAATCCTAAAGTTAAACAAAACGTCTTTAAATCGACATTAATATTCAACATTAATGTGTTAATAATGCTCATAGCACTATCGAACGATGGCGGAGCGAAACAAACAAGCCTTATGCTTGAAACGGGCTTTTTCCGCTAGCCATTTTGGCTAGTGGATTTTCGGCATTAACTTTAAAGACTTCAGCTTTATTTTTAGCCATAGTGAGAGAGTCGAATAACATAAACATTAATATCCTGTCAGTGTATGAAACCCTTGTGGAGATAACAATTGTTATAACCATAAAAACACTCGATTCACAATGACAATCGGCAATGACATGGTATCAGAATGCTAGCATGAGCTACGTCCGTTAGCTCTTTGTATTTAAAAAAACACAATTCTGAAAAATTAAAAAACAAAACAACTGGACTTTTTTCCGAAGTTTGAAGACGTATTGCTTCCTATCCCGGAAGCTTTCTCAATTCAAAAAGTCTGGAGTAATGTGGAGTTGCAAGCTTTATACTACTCCCCAACAAAGGCCTTGTAATGTCATGTAATGTAATAACATGCAAATTGAACCAAAACAGGTCCACCTCCTTAGTAATGGGGAGTCGTTAAAGTCATTGTATGCCTGCAGACTGAACCGAAACTGGTCCACTCCTCTGCAACAGGGAGTCGTTAGGGTCGTTATTGGCCTGGTTTACAGGAACGATGTTTTGATCACCTGAATGAGGGTGAGGACTGAGGTGATGATTGGCCAGAATTAACCCTATAGTGGTTTATATACATACACACACACACACACACACACACACACACACACACACACACACATATATATATATATATATATATATATATATATATATATATATATATAGATAGATAGATAGATAGATAGATAGATAGATAGATAGATAGATAGATAGACATCTGTCAGGGTTCTCTGTGTTTCCGTGCTCTAACTCTGCTTCACAGGTGGTTGCAGTTGACTGGTGGGTGTGGCCCACACCTGCTGCTCATCAAGGAGCTTTCATCTCGGGCTTTATAAGGAGTTCAGAGACAGCTGGAAAATGCCAGAGTGTTACCCCGTAGTGGTATGCCTAGGCCTCTGATCTGTCTCCCATGCCTCGTATGTGTGAGTTCTTGGAAACCCTGTTTTTGGACTAACTCTGTCTCCTGTTATTCTCCAGTCTTGTTGTGTTTGGATTTACTCACCTGTCTTGGCATCGTGCTCAGTGAACCATCCTTCAGAATCCCCGCCACTCAGATTTTGCTCTGGCAT
The DNA here is from genome assembly GCF_011125445.2 of Fundulus heteroclitus. Taxonomy (NCBI): domain Eukaryota; kingdom Metazoa; phylum Chordata; class Actinopteri; order Cyprinodontiformes; family Fundulidae; genus Fundulus; species Fundulus heteroclitus. The sequence continues at coordinate 29,092,475 of NC_046375.1, forward strand.
CTCCACTCATGCTCCCTTGGTGGTACCAAGCCGGGCGTGAGAACCCCTTCCTGGATTCACCTGGTTCAACAACAAACACTCCGGTTCTTCCAGCTGCTGCTCCTCCTGCCTGCCGTTTCAGTGGTGCTGTCCGGACCCCTCGCCAGCATTCCATCTGTCAGCCCTCCAGTCACTCGGCCACTTGTTTCCATCAGTGAGTTACAGTCACAGAGTTCCCTCGTCACTCATTCCCCCCGGATAGGTCTCCGCAACCAAACGGTAAGTGGCACAGCTTCTGGCACATTTTCCCCTGGTTCGATCCTCAGTAAAATTATCCCCTTTCTTTCCGCAGTCGTTCCTGCTCTGACGTTCCGACCTCGCCTGTCACACACACTGTGTGCTTTCCCATTATTAAGCCTTAATATAAACATCTTAAAACTGTTTCTGCTTCCGTCTGTGTCTGCATGTGGGCCAAACACTTAAAAACCATTACAATATCAGTTTATTGGGCTTTATTTATTTATTCAATATGTGTGCTTGCTCAGTGGCATGTTGCGGACTTTATATACCTCTTTTTTTGTTGCCAGCTGTGGGACAGGATCTCAAGTGCGTTTCACATTTACAGTTGGCTTTAACTTTGTTAGACCATAACGCCGGCATTAATCAGGCATCAAAACACACCGTTCCCCAATGTGTTTTTCCCCGCAGCATTTTTTTTTATCCCTCAGCGCTTTCCATAGTTCCAAGAAAGCCAGAGTCTAGCATAACAGACCCACACTTACTGTTGCCAAATCTGCTTATTTTATGCAACTTTGAGCTTCTTTTTTCTAAAGTCGCTTGTAAATTTCAAGAGTCACGGCTTGCGTTTTTTTGGGCTTGTTTCTGAAAGTGAAGTCGTTTATTTGGACTCTAAAATAAGTGACGACAAACAGGAGTTATAAAGAGAACCACTTGCACTACAGACACTTGAGTATAACCAGCTGAAATATCCCTACGCCTCAATTCGTGCTGCAGCGCATCCTCCTCTAGACTGACATAGGAGCTGACGGACCGAGTAAAGGCCGAGGGAGCCACTCTGTCCATATTTTAGGGTTTTAATAACCGGTGATAACTGCTGAAAGTAGATTATGCGATGCAGATAACCATTTTGAGCAGAGATTGCTTCTGAAGATGAGTTCTTACACCCTGTTAACATTGCAGAAACCCAGCCATAAACCGTATTTTAATGCTTATTAATTTGTTCTCTCTGTATTTGACAAACTAAGGCTGAATCACATTGCCAAATAAAGTATCTGGAGTTACAGTGTCAGCACATGAAGCTGTGCTAAACAGTCTTTTCCAAGGGTATTAAGCTCCTGCCCCAGTTGCAAGCAAAGTATGAGACTCTGGAATGACCTGGAAATTTTAAACCTTTTTCCAGGCTTTGAAAAAACTGTGTATGAACGTGGATATAAACCGCACATAAAAATATACAAAGAATATATTGCTGGTGTGAAAGCTCAGGATTAGATGTGTGTGTGCGTGTGAGAGAGTGAAAAAATTAACATTAAAACTTGTGACTTTATTAAAATGTAAAATTTGTATTACTTTATATGTAAATGCCTATTACCTTGTCTCTTTGTTTAAGAGGCAAGAAAAATATTTCGGCATGACATATTTATTTATTTACACATTTGTTAACACATTGTGTAAATATCAGAGCGTTATGATTAGCGATTTGTCCATTATTGGCCAAAGTTGAACATTTTATGGCACCAAGATGTTTTCATTCCAATTCTGAAAAGTGCTTGAAAATAAAAAATAAAAATATTTTTTGTACAAGAATGTTTTTTACTAGTGTCATTTACTGCAAAATTGCACATTAAAATGCCCAAATAGGCTTTTATACCTTCAGAAATAAAAAGATAAAATATACGATTAATTTGCAATTAATCTTGAAATTATGCGATTAATCGCGATTAAATTTTTGAATCATTTGACAGCACTAATTAGTACATAAGCCTCTCCCCCTTTCTGATGTTGAAACAGTTTCTGATAAGTGTGGTAGATATGTCCTGTTGAAAGGCAATATCAATGGACAGTCGTTGTCCGTCTTAAATGATTATTTTCCCCCAGTACAATCTAATGATTTCATACCTCAGATTTTCTCCTTATTCGGAAACTGGATTGGTGATAATACAGTTGGAGCTGGTGATTTCAACTGCTACTCTTCCTCTGTGTTGGATAAATCACCCTGTGTGCTTAACCCACTGTCCAGAGGAGCTAGGGCGATACTGGACACCTGTAGTGAGCTTGATCTAGTGGATGCTTGGTGCGCTTTACATTGCAATGATAAGGCGTTAACATTTTATTCTGGTGTACACAAAACATGCAGTAGAATTTCACCCCTAAACCTTTTTTAAGAGTTAAGAGTTAAGACTTGCAGTATTGGCGACATCATTATATTGGACCATGCACCTATTTACATCTCTCTAATTAAAGTCCCGCCTGTATGTCAAATCCGACTGTGGACATATAGTGCATTTTTTTAAAGTGTGTTTAGATTATTTTTTTAAAGGGATATAAGACCGCTGATATTTCTCCTGGCCTATTATGGGATATCATGAAAGCCCATGCTCGGGGGCTGATAATATCTTATACTGCTGGACTTAAAAGGAATAGCAGGGTAGAACAAAGAAAACTCGGATTGGAACTACACAAACTTCAGATCAAACACAATACATGCCCATCAGAAGAACTAGATAATGAAATTGTTAAGACACCTTTGGAGTCTTTGCTAACTTTGAAGGCTGAAAAGCTCTATTTTTCATGAGGCAAAAGGTATATGAGCTTTCTAATAAGCCTAATCGGTACTTGGCCAATCTCCTAAGTAACAGGTCCCCAACTAAGAGTATCTTGTGTATTAAAGATGTAACAGGTGTGCATATTTACAACATGAAAGTAATCAATGATACTTTTAAATCATTTTACAAGCAGTTATACACTTCCCAGTTAAATCCTTTTTGGAACAAGATATTAATGATTTTTTTTCACCATGGTGGAGTTAACAAAGCTTTCAGATGAACAAAGGGATAACTTATGCAAACCAATAACCCTGAATGAAATTAAGAATTGCACCCCAGCAATAAGGCCCCTGGTCCCAATGGTTTTAAGGCAGAATTTCATAAAAAGTTTAATTCTATCATAGACAACCCCTTACTTGATATGCTGAACTCTTCCTTTATGGCTGGGGCTCTTCCTCCATCTTTGTTGGAGGCTAATATTTCCTTGGTTCTAAAAAATGGGAAACATTATTCAGCACTCTTCCCGCTTTAGGACAGAAGCCCTGGTTATTTTGCTTGATGCAGAGAAGGTGTTTGATAGGCTGGAATGGTCCTACCTCTCCACACTGGATAGATTTAAAGACTCGGCCTTACAGATGGTTTTATTAGGTGGATTTGTATCTTGTATACATTGCCTCTTTCAGCTGTGAAAGACAAGGTTGTCCCATGAGCTCATTATTATTTGCACTTGCTATGGAGCCTTTAGTCTCCGCTATCAGATGTGATGCCAGTATCAAATGAATTTCTTTAAATAATGTTGAACATAACCTCTAATTGTACGGAGATGATGTTTTGATCTTTTTAGACTGTGCCATACATTCTATCCCTAAATTAATAAAACTAATTGATAGTTATGGCACCTTCTCTGGTTACAAAATTAACTTTTCTAAAAGTGAGGCCATGCCTCTCTGTTGCTCACAACAATCGGATTAAGCATTTTGCACCCCTTTCATTGGTTTCCAATAGGATTTATATATCTGGGAATTAAAATTTCACCCAACTTGAAAGATTTATATCAACTAAATTTTGCACTTCTTATACAAACCATTAAACAGGGCCTTGGCAGGTGCGGTCTTCAGCCGCTATCCCTTCTGGGTTGCATCCATATGATCAAGATGAACATTCTCCCCTGACTTCTCCCCTCTGTATTACTTTCAGATGCTGCCAATATGGCTGTCAAAGAACATTAGTGCAACTCTAAATAGAGCTATTATATTGTTTATTAGCTGTAACAAAATACCCAAATTAAGACGCAGCTTTCTCTGTTTGAAAGGGGAGGATTGGCTGCTCCTTAATTTCCTCTTCAACTATGGGCTGCACAGTAAAGGTTTCTTTTGGAATGGTACATAGATGACCCTGAGTCTGTCTGACTTTGTTGTGAATCAGCCTCATTGGGCAGAGTGCCACTGGGCAACTTGTTAAACATCTCTCCGGGTAAAGTGGCGTTGTGAAACACTATATAGTGTTAAATAATATGTTAAGCATCTGACTAAAGTGAGGAAATTAGAAGGGTATAACAGCTTTATTTCACTGATAACTCCTATTCATGAGAATTCTGACTCTTAAACTGGACTTTGATCTGGTCTCGCTGACTGGGAGCTCAAGGTATAAAAGTTGTGGAGGGTTTAATTCAGGAAAGCTCAATTCTCACATTTGGACAAATTAAAAGTAAATTTGGCATTACCAATGAGGATGTCTTTAAATTCTTGCAAGTTAGAAGCTTTATTCAACGTAAGTTAAAGGAGTTTACTGGTGGTACAGCCATCTCCCCAATAGAATCTCTTTTTAGTGAATAACACGCGACTTAAAATCTTTTACTTAGAAAGTGTATAAGGCCCCCAGTAATCTCAATGTAGATCAGACATTGATTGAATCCATTATTGTCGGAATTTTGTATTAAATGTCGGTTCATTTATTCACTGTTTGTGGTCCTGCCCCTATATTCAGCAGTTGTGGGTTGCAGTGGCACAGTAGCTTGAAATAATTTTTGTCCGTAATTTGCATCTAAGCGCAAGGACTTGGTTGTTGGGTCTGACTGAAGAGCTTCCTCCTGACCTTCAGAACAACAGCCTTCTACACATTTTACTTCACTGTGCTCGAAAGTAAATTCTGGCTGTATGGATCAGTGATAAAGCCCCAACCCTCAGTCAGTGGAAGCAGACTGTGACTCGTATCATTCCATGTGAAGCATTCTGTGCAGCATTGATGGGAAAAACCCTTTTTATTTTGTCGGACTTGGGATCCATTCTTCACTTATCTGGGGGCCAGTTCATCCCAAAGATTAAGGGCAGGGTTTAAAAGACCTGGCCTGGGATAAACATGCAACGTTATAGTTTGTTGCTGAGTCAATTTCAAAGTTCAATAGCTAAGATATTCTACCTTCCTAGGCTCCCTGAACTATTACGTATACCCCTCTATGGGTGTGTGTGTGTGGGGCGTGTGTTTTTCTGTACATTGTCATGGGTGTTGTATGACGTCTCTCTTATACCTGCTTTGCAAAAAAAAATTAAATAAAAAATTACATTTCTTACTTATTTGTCCTTTAAGTTGTGCCTCAAATATGGTTTAAGTTGTATTTCAGTCTGGACTTTGACTGGGCCATTGTAACATATGAATAGGCTTTGAACTGTGACATCATCCAGGGAAGACAGACCACCCGCTATCACCATCTAATGTAGAACAGATTACTAGATCAATGTGTGCTTCTGTGCTTTTTTGTCTCTCTTGTTGTCTCTCTGCTCTGTCTTCTCTAACCCCCAGTCGGTCGAGGCAGATGACTGTTCATACTGAGCCCGGTTCTGCCGGAGGTTTTCCTTCCCGTTAATGGGGAGTTTTTCTTTCCACTGTCACTTCATGCTTGCTCAGTATGAGGGATTGCTGCAAAGCCATGGATAATGCAGACGACTCTCCCTGTGGCTCTACGCTTCTCCAGGAGTGAATGCTGCTTGTCAGGACTTTGAAGCAATCAACTGGTTCCCTTATATAGGACATTTTTGACCAATCTGTATAATATGATTGAATTTGACTTTGTAAAGTGCCTTAAGATGACATGTTTCATGAATTGGCGCTATATAAATAAAATTGAACTGAAATGAAGCCTAGGCGCAAATTCAAGCTGGAAGACTTCCGCCTACCTGTTTCAGCGTCATCTTCATTTCCGGACCTCGACCCGCTTTCTCCAATCTTCAATCAAGCTTCCGTTTAAAAGGCTCCACACCCAAGCCGCCTGACGCTTTCCAGCTGTGCTCGTCCCACCTCCTCCCCTTCTCCACCAGCATCCCAAGACGTCATCTTTTCCAACCTCCACCACCAGTGTCGGGCCCCGGGGGAGCATCCCTATTCAGCGTTGATGGGCTCATCTGAATTTGTCGGAATTCACTGCTCAAATCTTCAGCCGGGGCCCGAGCGCCAAAGAACTGTTATTCATTTTGTCAAATAAATTTGTTAATCGTTTTCTCTTTCTCCGTCTGAGTCTCTCCAGATTGAATTGAATTTGAACAAAATCATTCAATTGTAGACTAACCCTAACCTAACCCTACTGGAGGGTGAACTCTCATCCCAGTCTAAAGTCATCTGCAAACTCTAAATGTAATGCTTGTACAAGTTGAACCTGATATTCGAGCTGGAGATGGAGATGCATCTTTTAAAGGTTCATTGTATAGTAGGTGATGTTACAGGCAAAGCAAGCAGGTGATAACAAATGGCAGGAGATGACAGAGGCAGGCTGAACAGATGAAGGCAGTAGTAGTTCAACAGGGCAAAGGCGAAAATCGCTTACTATAAGGCCGCCCAGGTCGTGACCAGATTATGCAGCCGGATAATCCTTAGAGAGGGCAGAGCGAGCCCCAGATCCACTCAGGAACACAACGAAGCCAGCGGTGTACACAAGCACTAGTATGACCAACTAGTGAGGGCAGGGCGAGCACAGGAATGCAGGCCAGCTGAGAGACTAGACAATCTCACAGGGGGTGGTTGTGTGAGCCAGGTAAAAGTAGGTGGAGTCCCAGGTGGAACGGCTTGGGGGTAAATAGCATCAGCTGGTGTAACTGATTGTGGTGAGTGAAGTATGGAATAAGAAAGAGATCAACCAAATAGACCCAAAAACACAAACAAAAGCCGAAATCATGACATAAACAGGGTTTCCTTCATGACGGACTTGTTTTAGCTGCAATGTGTTTTCCCATAAACCTTGATTAATTTCCCTATCCATGCTAAAGAAAAGTACCCCCCCACCACCACCACCACCACCACCATGTGGCTGCCACCACCATGCTTCATGACAGGGATGGTGCTTTCAGGGTTATTTGCAGTATCAGATTTTCACCAGACATTTCAGTTTTGATCCCATTTGACCAAACCACCTTCTCCTGCATTTGCTGTATCCTTTAAATGAATATGTTTTTAAAACTTTAGACTTATACATAACATTCTCCCTGACCTTTCTGCTGTGTACCTTGGGCTTTACAATGTTGTTGATTTACCATTCAACATTTCATGATTAAAGTTTTCTAAAGAGAAAATGTGCAAACAGTACAGGTTGTTTAAATACTTTTACAAGGCACTGTGAATTCAGAAGCAGCAAGGTAAACTGTCAACATGCTTTCCATGCCAAGCATAATTTTATATACCTTTATGTGAGTTTCTTCCATGATCACAGCAAGGCCAGCTGGAAACACTTTCCCATAAACTTAAACTGCCACAGTCAGTTATGTAACTTAATGAAGTAGAACAGACAGAATCTGATAATCGACAGACCGAACACATCATGCTGTCATCTTTATTGATGTTTTTTGGTTTTAGGTTAGTGTTAGAGATGTGACAAAAAGGGCTGCATTTAATAAATGTTCCTTCCTGTTTTTTGTCCTTTGAACAGTCACATGCTCACCTTAGGCCCAACCTGCTGCCCTACAGAGGTGGCCCCATGAGCAGCAGGATGGGGAGGGTTGGCGAGGGTTAAATTGAGACAACACAGTATTGATTCTCCTTTCCTTTTTTCACTACAGCCATTTGGGTCAAGTCATTGCTGCTCCTTCACAGACAGTACACCAGGTTTTGATGCATCAGGAGCTGTTTATTATTGTTTAGACTGAGCTTTATTTAGTCATTCATTTAATTTAATTTGACTTGAAAAAGTCAAATGAACAGTTCTTAAAATGTTTGCACAATAATATTATGTAAGTTCAGGGAGTTTAGACTACCCTGTTCTAACAATGGCACAGTTGGCAAGACGGTCCTAGGTTTAAATGCTTTTTGTCTTTCAGGACTGTGATACTGCATATTTTGTGCACTTGAGGTGAAATATGTTTGTTTTAGAGAAGGCAGCAAAACAGCAGCCTCTAGAATCACAGGATTATGAAACTAACAATTACCACATTGATAATAAAAAAGTTAATAATGGTATAGGCTACTATTATACTTTTGAAATAAAATAGTGACTCAATACCAATATGTACCCATGGTATTTTAGTGCAGGCTCATAAAAGAATACCATAACACACATAAGAAAATGGAAACACTGACAAAACTCGTTAGCTTCTGATCAGTTTGACTTCTGACTGAACAGAGAATGCACCGGGATGAACTAAACCTGGTTTATCTGCTATTGGTTTTGTGAAACGAGTTGAGGTTTAATTCAGTGAGGATATTAGGATAATTCCAGATTAATCCTCTATCTTAGATTTGTAAAACAGCTCTCTGGGCCCTGTTTCAGAAAGCTGGGTTAGTGGATATTCAGAGTAATTTCTGGGGTAAATTCCATGACGCCCTGGCTTTTCTGTTTCAGAAAGCTCAGAAGCATTTACCCTGAGCCAAATCACTCAGTGAAACAACCTTGCTACCGAGCGGAGTTGTTTGGGTTAACCCTGAGTTTTTCCTAATTTTTAGCTGAGATTTGCACAAAGAAGTGTTAGGAAAAGCATGTCTTATTCTGGAGGAGCCTGTATGCTGGAGCACGAATACTCCACAGAAGTCTTTGTCGGGAGAGGCTGATCAGCCCATAAATAAATGTCTTATCATTTTTGGATTAATATATTCTCAAGTGTTTTTCGCCACTGTCAGTTATTTATCTTGATATTCTCAGCCCGCACATTACTCTTATAACTGTCATGTTTGCTTTTAAATGTTTGGCCCACATGCAGAATACACTCGGTGAGACCGATCAGACTTCACGGGTTTTATTTACAAGGAACAACGGGGAGGACGAGAGCTAATCTGCCACAGCAGACGCTGGGGCACACGAACGGGGACCAGGGAACCGGAACACACACGAAGCGCTGGGAACCTGACCGGGGAGGGGGCAGTGCGGTCTCAGCCTAGCACACGGTGGAGGAGACGGGTGTCCGTGGGAAGCTGGGGCAGGAGTGGGTCCGAGCAGCACCGGGGGAATCCAAGGGATCAGAACAGCGGGAGGAACCAGAAGATCGTCAGAGGGGTACCTTGGGTCCGGGGAAGCCGACTCAGAAGGTAACCAGTGGAGCACGAGAGGGATCACGGGAGAGCTCGCAGGAGCACGAGAGGAGACGTCAGCGCTCAGGGAGTGAACCTAGGAGACACAGAGGACTGTCTTAGTCAGCGGAAAAGGTAAGTAGGCGAAAAGCCGTGGCCGATTGTTCATACCACAACGGTAACACTCTGGCATCCTCCCGCTGTTCGAGCGCAGTTCTTATAGCGGGGCCCAGTGCTGCTCAACTGCCCGCAGGTGTGTGTGCTCCGCCCAACAGTCAACCCCGAACACCTGTGGAAGAAGCAGAGACGGCAGAGCCGGCAGCGTGCTGCCCGGCCCTGCCGGCTGAGTCCTGACACCACCCCCCCCTCAAGGGTCGCCTCCTGGCGACCACGAGGAGGACGTGGAGGGTCGAGAAGCAAGGAAGGAGCTAATGAGAGACAGGTCGGGGATGGCGGAACCAGGGAGCCAGGACCGATCCTCGGGACCGCGACCAACCCAGTCCACGAGGTATTGGAAACCTCTACCACGTGGACGGGAGGCCACGATCCGTTGGATCTGACGTCCGTGGTGGTCCTGGGTGGGTGGAGGGGGTTCGGCCGGAGGGCACAAGGGACTAGAGACGACAGGCTTGATCTGAGAAACGTGGAATGTGGGATGGACTCGGGAGTGAGATGGGAGGCGGAGACGGACGGTGGTGGGACTGACGATGGAGATGATCTCATAGGGGCCGGTGAAACGTGGGGACAACTTTCGGGAGGCAGCTCTAGAGGGGATGTCTCTGGTGGACAGCCAGACTTTCTGACCGGGATGGTAGGTGGGGGCTGGGACTCGCTTCCGGTCAGCAAATTGGCGGTTCTGTTCTGCTGTGTGTTTGAGGGCTTGGATGGTCTGGGTCCAATAGTGTCTGCAGCGGGTGATGTGGTCATTGACAGAGGGGACGGCGATGGGTTTATTGTCCTCGGGAAGTAACGGGGGCTGATAGCCAAGGGAGACCTCGAAGGGGGACAAGCCTGTGGCTGTGGAGATGTGGGAATTGTGGGCGTATTCAACCCAGGGGAGAAATTTGCTCCAATCTGTGGGGTTCTGAGAGGTGAGGCAGCGGAGGGCGGTCTCCAGCTCCTGGTTCAACCGTTCTGTCTGACCGTTGGTCTGCGGGTGATAGCCGGAAGTGAGGGTGTACCGGGCCCCAAGGGCCACGGCAAACTCCCTCCATACCCGCGAGATGAATTGGGGACCACGGTCAGACAGAACGTCCTGCGGGATACCATGCAGGCGAAACACGTGTTTCACCAGGAGCTGGGCCGTTTGGAGGGCTGAGGGAAGCTTTCTGAGGGGGATGAGATGGCATGCCTTGGAAAACCTGTCGACTACGGTGAGTATTGTGGTCATTCCTTGGGATGAGGGGAGTCCGGTGACGAAATCGAGGGCAATGTGCGACCAGGGGCGCTCGGGAACTGGGAGGGGCTGAAGGAGGCCAGCGGGGGGTCTGTTCGATGACTTGTTCTGGGCGCAGATGGGACACGAGAGGACAAACTGTTTTACGTCCTGGGACAAGGTGGGCCACCAGAAGCGTCGGGAGAGGAAAGTCCGGGTCCGGAGGATGCCAGGGTGAGCAGAAAATCTTGTAGAATGGGCCCACTGGAGGACATGAGGTCGGGCTGAAGTAGGCACGTAGGTACGGTTTGGAGGTCCGGTCCCAGGGTCTGGCTCGGTCTGAAGGCCTCGGGAGATTAGGTCCTGGATCTTCCAACGGAGGGCTCCGATCACACAGGACGGCGGGAGAATCGGTGCTGGTTCCTTTTCTGAGTCGGGAGGAGAGTAAAGGCGGGACAGGGCGTCTGGCTTCTGGTTCTTGGAACCGGGGCGATAGGAAATGGTCAAATTAAAACGGGAAAAGAAAAGGGACCAGCGGGCTTGACGGGGGTTCAGTCTTTTCGCCGTCTGGAGGTAGGCCAGGTTTCTATGGTCTGTCCAGATCAGGACGGGCTGCTCGGACCCCTCGAGCCAATGACGCCACTCCTCCAGGGCGAGTTTTATTGCCAACAGCTCTCTGTCTCCGACGTCGTAATTTCGTTCTGCCGGGGAGAGACGTCGGGAGAAGAAGGCACATGGGTGTAACCTTTGGTCTTGGTCAGAGCTCTGGGAGAGGACTGCACCCACCCCGGTGTCAGACGCGTCAATCTCCACTGTGAACTGTTTCTTCGGGTCAGGGTGGATTAGAATGGGGGCTTGAGAAAACCGCTTCTTTAGGGTGGTGAACGCTGAGTCAGCCTGAGGGTTCCACGAGAAAGGAATCTTTACGGAGGTGAGGGCATGAAGAGGGGCGGCGACCTGGCTGTAGCCTCTGATGAAACGCCTGTAGAAATTGGCGAACCCAAGGAAACGCTGTAATTCTTTCCTGGAATTGGGTACGGGCCACTCGAGGACAGCTCTTATTTTCTCGGGGTCAGACCGGACCTGCCCCCCTTCCAGGATGAGGCCGAGGAATGAGACTGAGGATTTGTGAAATTCACATTTCTCCGCCTTTACAAATAGCCGGCTCTCAAGAAGACGTTGGAGCACTTGGCGGACATGGTGCTGATGTTCGGCTAGGTTGCGGGAGTAAATGAGGATATCGTCCAAGTAGACAAAGACAAAGATGTTTAGGAAGTCGCGGAGAACGTCATTTACCAGGGCTTGAAACACTGCAGGGGCGTTACACAGGCCGAAAGGCATGACCTGATATTCAAAATGCCCCAGGGGAGTCTTGAAGGCCGTCTTCCACTCATCTCCCCGGCGGACCCGCACTAAGTGGTAAGCGTTACGCAGATCTAATTTAGTGAAGACAGTGGCAGATTGAACCGGCTCTAAGGCGGAGGAGAGGAGTGGGAGTGGATATTTATTCTTAACAGTAATAGCGTTTAGGCCACGGTAATCGATGCAGGGGCGAAGGGAGCCATCTTTCTTTGAGACGAAAAAGAACCCGGCACCGAGTGGGGAGGATGACGGACGGATTAACCCAGCGGCTAACGACTCTTTGATATATTTTTCGAGGGCCTGACGTTCAGATTGGGAGATGTTATAGAGGCGGCTGGTCGGCAGCGGGGCACCAGGCAGGAGATCAATAGCGCAGTCGTACGGGCGATGCGGAGGGAGCGAACACGCCTGAGCCTTGCTGAAGACCTGTCTTAAGTCATGATAGGGCGTAGGAACCAGTTTTAAGGTCTCGGGATCTACCTGAGGTTGAGGCAGTGTGTGCACCTGACAGGGGGGTACAGCTGACTGCAAGCAGTCAGCATGGCACTTAGGTGACCAGGTCTCAACCCGCTGATCGGCCCAATTAATCAGTGGGTTATGCTGTTGCAACCACGGGAAACCTAAAACTAGTGGGGCATGCTTAACAGGAAAAACGAGAAATGAGATCTTTTCTCTGTGATTGCCAGAGACCACGAGTTCTAAAGGCTTGGTTCGATGGGTTATTCTTGGAAGAACCCCTCCGTTCAGGGCTGAAACCTGAAGGGGAGTTTCTAGGGGAACTGTCTCGAGACGAGCGCGGAGAACAAAAGAACTGTCTAATAAATTAAAATCGCACCCCGAATCTACTAGGGCGGACAACTTAAATGCGTCTCGCACAGAGACGATCACTGCCTTTAAGCAGAGGCGTGGAGGAGTAGAAAGAGAGAACTGAGATCGGTCCGCCGGTTCCTCCTCTACAACCGACGAACCTAATATTTTGGCCGATCTGGACAATCTTTAATAAAGTGGGTGGGAGAAGCACAATAAATGCATAATCGTGAACTCATTCGCTGTTGCCTCTCAGAGGGAGTGAGCCGAACCCGGCCCAGCTGCATAGGCTCCGGGGGCGATGGAGGAGTCACGGCGGCTGGAGAGGCGTTCCGCTCGGGCAGAGGTGGCCGATAAATGAGGGGTCTATCTGGCCGGTTTCTGCCCCGAGCCCGAAGCCGGTTATCTAGCCGGACAGCGAGGGTTATGTATTCATTAAGAGTGGTTGGCTCCTCTAGACGCGCCAGCTCGTCCTTGAGGGACTCGTCTAATGCCTGAAAAAACACGGACTTCAGCGCGCGCTGCTCCCAGCCCGCAGCTGCAGCCACCGTACGGAAGTCGATGGCAAAATCAGCCACTCGTCTGCCCCGCTGCCGAAGGGCCAACAACCGCTGGGAACTCTGCACTTCGTCTGATTCGGCCGCGAAAACCATCTTAAACTCCGTTAGGAAATCACTAAAAGAGCAGCCGAACTGTTGGCAGTCAGGGAAGCGGGTCTCCGCCCATCTAAGGGCTTTTCCGGTAAGAAGCCGTAAAATAAAAGAGATCTTAACGTAATCGTGGGTAAACAGACTGGGAGAACGATTAAAAACTAGGGAGCACTGGAAGAGGAAACCCCCACAGTCACCACTCTCCCCGGAGAATTTCTCCGGATTCGGGGATGAGGTTTCGGGGATTCCCGATGACGTCACTACTGACGCGGGGTCAGGGGAGGGACCGGGAGACGCGGAAACAGCTGGCTGGCGGCTAGCGCTCAACATACCTGTCAGTTGGTTGATCTGGGCAGCAAAACCCTGTAGCTGGTCCTGCAACCCGGATACTGCGGCTTCTAGCCCCCGGATCTGATCCTGTTGGACGGCTAGAGTCCCACCAAATGTACTCGCTGAGTCAATTTGGCCAGAGTGTTCTTCTGTCATGTTTGCTTTTAAATGTTTGGCCCACATGCAGAATACACTCGGTGAGACCGATCAGACTTCACGGGTTTTATTTACAAGGAACAACGGGGAGGACGAGAGCTAATCTGCCACAGCAGACGCTGGGGCACACGAACGGGGACCAGGGAACCGGAACACACACGAAGCGCTGGGAACCTGACCGGGGAGGGGGCAGTGCGGTCTCAGCCTAGCACACGGTGGAGGAGACGGGTGTCCGTGGGAAGCTGGGGCAGGAGTGGGTCCGAGCAGCACCGGGGGAATCCAAGGGATCAGAACAGCGGGAGGAACCAGAAGATCGTCAGAGGGGTACCTTGGGTCCGGGGAAGCCGACTCAGAAGGTAACCAGTGGAGCACGAGAGGGATCACGGGAGAGCTCGCAGGAGCACGAGAGGAGACGTCAGCGCTCAGGGAGTGAACCTAGGAGACACAGAGGACTGTCTTAGTCAGCGGAAAAGGTAAGTAGGCGAAAAGCCGTGGCCGATTGTTCATACCACAACGGTAACACTCTGGCATCCTCCCGCTGTTCGAGCGCAGTTCTTATAGCGGGGCCCAGTGCTGCTCAACTGCCCGCAGGTGTGTGTGCTCCGCCCAACAGTCAACCCCGAACACCTGTGGAAGAAGCAGAGACGGCAGAGCCGGCAGCGTGCTGCCCGGCCCTGCCGGCTGAGTCCTGACAATAACGAGGGGACACTCTCAGTTCTGAACAATTTATTTGTGCTGCTCTTTGCTTTATGGCAACGGCAGTTTTTTAATAACGTAGGTGATGCAGAAAATTTATATTTTAGAGGCGGTATGTCACACTGTCAGGAATGTTACTGTTGCACTCAGAATTTAATGTTGTGCCATAGTCAGAGACCAACAAGATTAATAAAATAACTAAACAGAATGAAAGCAAAAATGTATTCAGTTTCAAACTTTGATACTTCAGCTTTAATATTCCATTCATTTATTCTAGTTTCTATACCCCCTGCCCCAAACACAGTTAGGGCCACAGTACATTTCTTCACTTAAATAGTGCCACCTTTACTTCAACTTAAAATATCAATATAGCCTATAATATAGTTAGTATAAAGTGAGGTTTGCAGAAATCATACACCTACAAAATAATCAGTGTCAACTCATATTTTAGATGGATGGGTGAGGCCAAATTAACATATCAGCTATTTCAATAACCCCCCTCCTCCAATAAAAAACTCATACTACCCCATCATAACTGCATATGTTGAATATACATATCCAACAATGCTTTAGTTGGTTAAGGTTAAACGGAATAATGTATAGCAGGAGCTTATGTGATTAAACTGTATTTTCATACGTCATCTTGATTTCTAATTAAAGTATTTCTGATTCTGATTTGTTACCTCATCCTTTTTAGGCCTGTCGGGTTGAACAGGCATATTCAATCCGACAGGCTGTATTCTCACAATACAATAAATGCATTGTGAGAATACAGCTTTAATACTCCGTCAAATAACTATCATATCACTCATGCATTGACAGCAGCGTTATTTCTTATTGTTAATTATGTCTTGATATTCTCCATATGTCTTCATTGAAGATTTAAAATTCTACTTGCAGGAAACGCGCACTTTGGGGCTTATTATTTCCTGCCGTTGCCATGGTGTATCGCGTTATCTGCGTTCCATTGATGAGGGCTTTTTTCACACTTGTGCTGAACTCAGGCTTGATTGGAAGCTGAGTTTAGTTACTAGATTGATATCACCTGTTCTGAAACTGAAAATCCTGAGTATTACAGCGAGAGGTAGAACTACTCACAGTAGCTGCTTTCTACTCAGGGTGGATCGGCCATTCTTTCTGAAACGGGGCCCCAGTGACAGGATTGTGAAATATGTTTGTTTTTGTTTGTTTCCAGAGCCCAATTTTCTATCCATCCTTCCATTTTCTATATACATGTAATCTGTTACAGCTCAGCTAGAACAGTGGTTCCCAACCCTGGTCCTTAGGGACCCCTGTGCTACATGTTTTAGATCAGCTCACCTTATTAAAAAATTTATTAACCTCTTCTGCATGCCATTAAGTTAACATATGCCTCTTAATCATCCATTAATTTAAGTCAGGTGTGTGGCAGCAACTAAAACATGCAGGCCACGGTTCAACTGTAAGAACTCTATTGTGGGGAAAAAAGGAGCTTCTGACTGCTGTGCTGATATTGGACAGCCTATAACTATGATGTCATAACGTGACAGAAACCCACATGGATGACGCGAGTCAAATTCAGGCCTGAAGTCATCCGAAAATGAACTACAAACTACACACTCTCTTGTCTCTGCATATTTTCATTGATTTCTGTGAGCTGGGCTCTGCCTATGTCATGTCACACAAAGGATTGGGGGATACCTTATAGCTCCTTTGTCATGATTTGGGTTGTTGTTAAATTTTCCTTTGGACTTTTCTGATCAGCCTTCACCTCTCTGCCACTATCCAAGTGGCAGCTCAGTCTCCTTCATGCCAATGCCTTGCTGTTAATCAGATCCACCGGCTGCCAGTTATTACATTCAACGCTGGTCACCTGTTCACATATACCTGCCTCAGCCAACTCATCCCTGCCAGAACGTCTCTCTTCCCTTCTCGTCCGGTGTGATGTGCCCTGTCACTACCAGCCAGCTGGACTCTTCAGGTAGAGGTCGCCTGTGTCTGCGTGCTGCAGTTCTGCCAGTTTTCCCCGTGAGTTGCAGCAGCTTGCTCTGCCCATTCTGGTGTTTCCCTGGTCCACATCGCCTGTTCTGGTCTTTCACTACCTGCTTCCTCTGGTTTCCTGCTCATCCCTGCCTGCCAGCCATTACTCATCTGCCTAGTCTGGTTCTGCTCGCCTGCCATTATTCACCCTCTCAATAAGCCTTTTAAAAATACGTAACTCTGTTCACCAGCAGTAATCATTACATCCTTAGCGCTGATATATGACATCACAAGGTTCCTAGGCTAACTACCTCCTTCCTTACTGACAGCTCTATTCGGACAGCACTTATCATGGCGACCGATGACAAACTTCCACTTTGACTAGAGTCCTACTGTATAAGGGTATTTGGATGGACCCTCAGTGTTTTTGGTTTTAGAACATGCGGCATCAATCAGGTAATTAAACCCAGTGTTCAATCAACCCTGAGTTAAGCGTGAGCAAAAACATATAAGAAGCCCTTATCAACGGTATGCAGATAACACAATTCACCATGGTAATGGCAGCAAAGAAACCTTGAAGGCTTATGAAAACTATTCACATGCAATATATTCAGGAAAAAAGCAACACTACTGCAGCAGCAGAACAGCGAGAGTCAGTGCGGCAGTGAATTGCTGACTAACTCAATGCATGAGTGTGATTTGACAGATAATTAAAGTTGTATAGTCCACATTACAGTATACAACGTCCGAAAGAAAAGTTATTTTTTTGATTTATTTTTATTTTTTTGTGTGTGCATAAAATATGTGTCTCGGTGCAACACAACAGGCACCAAAAGGATATGGCAGCAAGTGAAAATGAAGTACAAAAATACTGTTAAATCAGGTCCAGTTCTAAGCTATTATGGGTAATCTTAACCATTTAAAGCATTCATTGGCTATACTCAACATATACAATTAATGATGTGAGTTCCAAAATAATTGATGTTCACACTGCCAATATTTCATGATGTACTGTACATGTAATAGTAACAGGAAATTGCTTGGAAGTGTGTCTAATTTAATGTTAATATTTGATGTCTTTATTGTGGTAACTATGAAAACAGCAAAGGCCAAATTAACTGGTGGGGGTCCACCATCACCACCACTCTCAGAGGCAGAGGAGATGGTCCTCAGCCACAATAGTGGGTGGCCTGTTGCTGGGGGCATCCCTGGGGGGACGGCATCTGACCCAGACATCCCTCAGGGCACAAACAAATAGATTAGAGGTCAGTCGTTTAAATTACCATGTACAACTATTTGGCAGCCTTGGCTCTACAACTCTGACCCATCCATCATAAACAGTAGTTCACACTGATTTCTCTTTTAGGTGTATAATGTCTGTCTGCTGTCAGTGTTACATTATTAATTATATCCAACCTGTAATGTGATGTAAATGTGGAGTTATATAAGTGAAGAAATGTGATGTGGCCCTAACAGTGCTGGAATAAAATTTCAACCAGAAAACTGCAAATGGAAGGGGTTCACTTGTCTGGGGTAAATTAACAGTCTCACCTTTACTTTCTCACTTGTGGATGCTCCACTGACTCATGTGGAGCCTCCTGTCCCAGATCTTCTCCATGTAGTTGTAAGTAGTATTTAGGTTTCACAGGTGTTATTTATAACGGATTACCGTAAACTCAATTTTGTGTTTTTCATTATAAAATGATGAAGACTATCTGCTGTCACAGAGAGGGAGTAGACACAGATGCTGGCTGAGGTGTGGTCCTTAAAAGTGTAATCTAACAGTTGGTTATACTTTTGAGTGTGTAGCAGAATAATAGCTGGGCATTTTTCCCTAACAGAACAATGTTGGACAGTCAGACAGCGGCAGCTGCCGTGGCATGTTAAAGGCTTTCACAGCCGGTCTGACATTTTGGTAGCATCCTGGCATCCTCTGGCACTCTTGTGGCATCTTCGTGGCACCCAACAGCCACGGACTTTCAGTGTGCCAGTTTGTTTTCACGTGATGTTTTTATCTCACCACATTTTTTTTTTTTTAATCACGAGTCAAACCACCCCTCGCGACCCCATGAGGGATAAAGCGAGTAAGAAAATGGATGGAGTCAAACCACTCACACAAACTGTCACCTTATAACTTTTTTATGAAATTGTTTAAAAAAAATAATTAAATGATGTCAATTTAGCACTTCATTCATTGAAAGTTAATATAGAACAGGTATTAAATAACTCAAATGACAAACCGTTTGCTCATAAACAGCAATAGAAGTGCAGCAGCAACAGGTGGCCTGCCGGCTTAGTGACTTCTTGAGGCAGCAGCATGCCACTGCAATGCCAGTTGACCTGCCACCAATTGTTCCACAAGCTTTTATTGGAAATAATATAATTAAAACATGATTATTTCAAACTACTTATAGACTAACATGCATAACAAATCATTTGCCCAACAACAGCTATGGGAGTGCGGCAACAGCCGTGGCAGTTGGCGCTGCCATCTTCGTGGCAGGCGCATGCCAGTGAAGGTGGCACCGGAAGTGCCACTACCAGCTGCAGCTGCCACAAATTGAGCCTGCTGACTCTTCCGCCGGAGCCCAACTTGCCTGAACAGAAACCTGGTGAATGAAATGTAGCCCTGTCTTGGCTACAGCCTACACATGGTAGAAAACGTGACACTGAAATCTTCAGCGAATCCAATAACTGAAAGATTGTCTATCCTCCCTGACTGAAGATTAAAAACTATATTATGCATACTTTTCCCTAGAGAGCTCATAAAAAATGCATAGAACTGCAGATTCTTTACTTAAATGCTGTTTTTTATGTACCGCAATATCGGCACAATAACCTTGTCAGCCAGATAGATAATGTTGAGTACTCTATGTTCAGTACATTATAAATCTGGGATTGCTCCCATTGAATCCGTTTGGGGAAATGAGGGGCATTAAGCAGAACTCTCTGAGCTGATTGGGCAAACGGCACCTGGATTCACATAAAACCAAGGTGATAGCAGCAGCTATGTGCCTGTCCTCCTGCGCTGCCATGCTCATGTCGGTTCAGCTGTGTCCTCAACCGCTATTGCTTCTGTATGTCATGCCTTAAAGTACAATACTGCAACGTGATTGGCCTGAACCGGATTTGGTGCAGACGCAAACAGTTGAAGCCAGAGCGGTACAAGATGGATTCTCATGTGTTTGTGAATACACAAATACCACCAGAATTATCAGCACAAGTCAGTGAGGTAGAACCCTGAGAGCATAGCAACCACCGAAGCAATGGTGGACACTCGTGGATTTTATTTTCAGTTTTATTGCTTTTTCTACATGGTTGCTTCTAACCATAATATAACAATGATCAGCTGACTCATTTAAATGCACATTAACACTCTATTTATGGTTGAATCTGGGCGTGTAGAGGGCGGAACATGAGGCGGAAACGGGTATGCAAACGTTCAGGAACAGCCATGATCTTTAAAGGGAAATTGTGTGCTGGTGTGCATGCGCCTGGTTTTAGAAATCAGATCTTTTTTTTTTTTTTTTTGCCTTACATACACTTTTAGTATGGATTCTCTGTAATGTTTTATGAATGAGATCCCGGGTGAATTTTTGATGAGGAAGTAAACCATTACTTGTATATCACTTTGGTGTTCAAACTAAGTCTTGAGATTAGTTTCAGATGAGTGTTTCTAAAACATAAGTAAGTCTGGAATCCTAACGAGAGAGGGGTTAGGTAATCAAAGTAGGACAATCTGGGATTGGCTTGAAGCCCTGCTGGTCCTCTTAAGCAGGGGCTTGATGAGGAAATGAGTTGCAGCTGGTGTCAACATCGGCGGCACAGCCCCACCCTCAGAGATTAGTTTGCAGCAACGAAAAGGAGAGAACAAGCAATACTAATTACTGCAACACAATAACATTTGTGTTGTATCAAAATAAGAAAAATATTCAGTGGCAGCTCTTGTTAAAAATGCAACCTTAAAAATCCTCTTTTCCATCATTTACTCTGAGTCAGCTTTTGAAAACTTCCAGTGTGGTCTTGATTAAAGCAAAAGACAGCGCTTTCTACAAGAAACATGGGGAAAAAGCTGTTGGTGCAGAGAAACTTGTAAATACAACTTTAACTAAAGGGAAAAAGATAAAAATATCACAGTCCCATAGTCATTATTTTCCTCATCAGCATGGTCTCTGAGGGCTATGGAGAGCACCTCTGATTCTCAGCCCACATGCCCATACCATGGGCAGGCTTCTGAGTGGCTACAATTAGAAATAGATTGAAATTTCTATTTCTGCGTCCAACAGGGATCGGCTGGCTCTTGGAAACACTGAAAACCAGAGAGTTTTGTTTGCCAACTGCTGCCTGTTTGCATCTCAAGCTCTTCCACTGGGAACTCTAATCATAACAGCAAACTCAGAAATCAAGGTCAGGATATGTAATTTCAGAGGGGGGCTTTTTAATAGGAGGCTCAGAAGAATCAGCCGTTAAGATCTCCCACTCTAAGGGTCTTTCACAGTGGAATATCTCATTTATCACAAGATGATACATACCGATGAAAGCTTGCCTGGGTATATGCGTCTTGGACATATACTCACGTAGCAAAGCTAAGCCGCTAAGGACTATATGCATGCTTAAGACCCTCAGGGAGTGTTGTTGTTGGCCAGTACAATTAACAGTTTTAAAAAAATGGAAATCTAATGTATTGTTGTGTCTGCGTCTTATTTGTATTTATGTGCATTCTGAGTCAGTGTCTGCCTCATCAAAATTTCATTATGGTATCACATAATGACAAATAAAGCTTCTTGATTCTCAATTCTAACGGTCAGTATGTTTAATAGAATACAGACAGTCTTGTACCTAAGACCCCCATCCCCATCAAAAATATCTTGATGCAAAGGTGTTTGTGTTCATGTGTTAATATGTCTGTTTGTGGAAGTATCTAACATTTCTAAGCAAACATTGTTCTGAAAAACAATCTGATTTAGAAATATCAGATGTTTTATCTGCTAGATTAGTCTCAACTTCACACCTAATACCATTCCCAATGTCCTGATGTGTAGAATTGATGTTGCAGCAAATGGTAGTAGAGAGAAGGTGAATATATTACAGACAGGAGGAAAGCATCGAGTGAGCTAATGCTGTCAACAACTTTATGTTCTTCTATAGGCCCTGTCTTGTTTTCTCCTAGTTATTTATCCACTATCATCCCTATCCCCAAGAAATGGACCATTACAGGTTTAAATGACTATGAATCTATTGCCCTAACATCTGTAGTCATGAAATCCTTTGAGTGTCTGGTGCTGAAGCATCTGAAAGACATCACAAGGCCCATGATGGACCCTCTACAGTTTGCTTACCAGGCAAACAGATCCACAGAGGATTCTGTCAGCCTGGGTGTACACCTCATCCTATGCCACCATGGCCATCCAGGTAAAAGCGTTGCAGCTGGTGTCAACATCACCGGCACAGCCCCACCCTCAGAGATCAGTTTGCAGAACAGAAGAGAAAAGGGAGAACAAGCAACGCTAATTATTTCAACGCAATAACATTTGTTTTGAATCAAAATAAGAAAGAAAAAAATATTCCGTGGCAGCTCTCGTTAAAAATGCAACCTTACAAATCCTCTTTTCCATCATTTATCCTGAGTCAGCGTTTGAACACTTCTGGTGTGGTGTTGTTTAAAGCGAAGGCAGCAGTTTCTACAAGAAACATGGGGAAAAAAGCTGTTGGTGCAGAGAAACTTGTAAATAAACTTTAACTTCAGGGTAAATTTCCTGTTTGTAAACTTCAGCGTGGCCGCCCTGACATCCTCCACCAGAGCTGCACCCCAGCTCACAGTGCTGCCCTCCACCTGTCAGTGGATAACCAGCTTCCTGACTGACCACCAGCAGCAGGTGTGGCTGGGGAGCATTTTCCCCCGCCTAAGAACAATCTCCTCTCTGTATGCTAATGACTGCACATCTGCAGGCCCGTCTGTGAAACTCCTGAAGTTTGCAGATGGGATGATCCAGGTCCAGGTCTGCATACAGACAGGAAATGGATTGGCTGGCCCACTGGAGATGACGAAGGACTTCAGGAGAACTCCGCTCTCTCAGGAGCTGAGATTGTCCTCACACATTGACATCCGTAAGAAGGCCCGGCAGAGACTGGCCTTGCCTGCAGCAACTTAAGTATAACTTTTGTCAGGAGCTACTGACCACCTTCTACACTGCTCAGTGGAGAGTTTCCCTCTCCACTGAGGAGAGGATTGCTGCGAAACAACAACACAACACCAGCGACTGTCCACTGTGGCTCCATGCTCATCCAGGAGAAGTGACTTCTGCAAGTTAATGACTCGATGCAATCTGCTAGGTTTCCTTAGATAGGAAACATTTTAACCAATTTGACAAATAAACTGAACTTAACTGCATTATGTGATAGCATGGTTCAACTTGGAATGCATGCAATTTATTTGGAATCTGTATGTCATGAATAGAGCTGGAGAACCCAATATAAGCCAGACACAGAGTTTAGACATTAAAATGCTGACATGTGAGTGAACATTAATATCAAAGAGATAAAGCAGCAAAATGTGAGCAAACATAACAATAAGCAAATCAAACTAAGAGACTAAGAATCTTTGTGAATACGGGCACAGATCTGCTTAAATACTGATAGGAGAGGGAGATAGAAAGCATGAGGAGCAGCTGGAGTGAATCAGGAGATAATAAGGGCACAGGTGGAAGTGGTGAAGGCTGAGCAGAAAAACAAATCTAAACATAATACAAAGACCCTGATAAATATACAGACTCAAAAATAAATAAAACCCCTAATGACTGAGCTGGAGACAGAGGCAGGAAAATAAGGATCTAAAAGAAACAATAAACTACTTAAACCATAATGAACAGAATACTGACTAATGACTGGAACTGAATCTACAGTTAATAAAAATACTAAGAAGTGAACCAAACAGATCTGCATGATCCCCAGGAGCCTCAAACTAATAATATATCAGTCACCTGAGAATCGTGACAGAAGCATTTTTCTTTAACACGTAAATACTCAGTCAACACTTAAAACATTCTGTAGAACAGCTAATTCTGTAATACTGACATTAACAACATACCTACCATTTGAACGGGCCCCTCTCTCTTCCTTTGCCTCTCAGTTTTGTGGCAAACCTCCTCCATTCCACTGAAAACATGAAGGCTGGACAGTTATAAGCAACTGAAAAAGAGAGAGCCAAATTAATCCTAGTTAGTTTTTTCTAAAATACATTCTCAAAATATAGGTGACTAAGTGATATCAGTGCAAATATTTTCAAAATATATAAAAATAAAAGAAACATTTATTCTATTCATGACAGAATTAATTATAATTTACAAGGAGCTTTGAATACACTTACTGCTCATTTGTTTTAGCAAAGTCTGTTTTTCAGAAAAAGTAAAGCTTCATGTTTTTATTAAAAACTGAAAACATATGGGATAATGTGTTATATATTTTCACATTCACTCTTACTTCATTTGGTGGTTGACATTAAGTTTGAATTGTCGTTGTGCCACACGTAATTACAGTTAATTACACTAAATGCTCAGGTCAAACCATTAGCTTTTCTAAGCTGAGATAAACTTACCTTAGATAAACTATTATCTTCAATTAAAAAAAACAGCTCGTCAAGTATCACAGTAATGGTGCTAAACACTTGTAAACTGATCACAGCAAATCACCATTTGCAAACTCCATGCAGAAAGACCCAGGGTTGGATTTGAGCCCTGAACCTTCTTGCTGCAAGGCAACAGTACTACTCACTGCGCCACTGTGCAGCCTGAAATGGCGCTATATGAACAAAGTGAGTTAAAGTTAATTGAATATTGTGGTAATAAAGGGCAGCTTGGACACATCATTTGATTGGCTATTATATTTTAAGTTGGACATTTATTCTCTATTTGTCTCTTTTAATGGACCTTCACTGCACTTGACAATCACACCTGATATATATTTTACAGACCAAGATGCTAACCCTGATGATGAAAACATGTGAAAGTGAGCAACATGTGGACTAATCACCACTGATGAGACTGAACTTGCATGTTTTACTAACACTGCGTAACCCAAGTATAGCAGCTGGAAATAAATGGTTATTGATTTTAAAAGTGTGGTGTCCATTGGCTGTAGGACGCTGTGCATTTCCCACTTGTATGAAGTATTCCATTTTAGTTGACCTCACACATTAAAAACAAACTTAGTTAAAGTAGAAGTTAAAGTAAAACAAGCCAGCTGTATGCGCTTGCCCTGTGAGCTTGTGCAGATTGTAAATATATGTTTCTACAGCGCAGATGTGTGTATTTTTGTTGAAGCTCCACAGCAGTGAAATTGCAGTTCTGGCATAAAACAGGTCAGCAGCAATCATTGTGTTTGTTTCAGCGCACATTCTGCATGCATCCCCATTCGCTGTTAAATTTTCCAGTTTCTTTGGTCTTACTTCCAACATCGAGAGTTTACCTTGATATTTGTCAGAGCTCAGAATGCAATGACTACCTTGCAACCTGTTCCAGAGTGCTTCCTCTCCAATCCGACATGACGAAATCTAAAAAGAACCACATGAAAACCTCATAAATGGCCTACAATGTGCCGTGCATCCTGCTGGAATGAGATTCTCGCCTCGCAAGCAATAAATCAAATGTAAATTTTATGCTCAAACTTGGATTATCAAACGGAGAAGGATTTCATTTCTTTTATTCGGCAATGTTACGAGCAACAGCCTGGGTAAACATGTAAGAATCAAAGAGTATTGTGGGCACATTTCAGACTTAGAGCAAAATATTTCTGCAAAAAAAAAAAAAAAAAAAAAGAATGAAACTGTAAACATGTTTAAAGGATTTTAAAGGTGACAAACACTGCTGTTTATTACAAAGAACACACCATCCTAAACTGAAGATCTCCTTCTGAGAAGTTGGTACGGCTTAGAAAAAGCAGTCTTATTCTGAAAAAGAAGAATAAGAAGCCAAAAGAAAGAAGCGTATCACACACAGATGGAAATAATAGCAATCTGTTTTTCAAAGGTTTGTGTGCAGCGTGGCTGCACACAAACGCTGTTTACGCTGGTAAACACGTATAGGTCACGGGTATACCGGGGTATTGGGTAAAGATATGAAACTGCTGCATTTCTTTTATCACAACTGTTGCTTATTTTTTGTCAATTTGCATTTTTGAATGCAGTCAGAGGAGGCAGATGAGGCAGTGCCTCACATGTCATCATGACACTGACAATAATCAAAGATCAAATTATCCACATGACTGTTCTATATAGTTGTTTTCAGTATGATCTCTAGGTGTAATATTCTGGTTTCTGTTCTGGTTTTATTTTTGAGTCATTTTACTCTCCTGCTTTAGGTTCTCTGCTTGCTTTGAGTTTTTGTCCTGTCTGGGTTTTTATTTACTGTTAGGTTATCTGGTTTTGTCATCTGTTTTAGTCTAAGCTTTATTTTCTGTTTTAGGTTTTTTCTTTAGAGTGATTTTGTTTCTTTGTAAGTTGTGTGTGTAGTTTGTTTCTGTCCTCTTGTCTTGTCAGCTTTTTAGATTTGTCTGTTCTTGTTTTGAGCCTCAGCACTGATGTCTGGTCTAATTACCCACTCTACACACCTGCCTTACTCCACCCCTGTTGCAATCATCTCTGACCGGTTTCACCTGCTTCCACCTCCATATAAACTGTTGAGACCAGACATCAGTGCCAGGTCGTCTTGTTGAGTATTGGTGCGTTTTCCTCTTGCAACTTTCTGTTATGGTTTGCTTTTGGATTTTTGACCCCCTTGTCTCCAGAAACCTGAGCCATCCTGTTTTGCCTGTTCCTGCCGTGCCTGCCCCGTTACTCTGTTTTATTTTTGTGCCGTCTTTTGGTTTGACGGTCTTTTTGGCTTTTTTCCCTGTTTTGCTTTTTGTTAATAAAGAACCTGATCTGAACCTCTGCTGGTCTGGCTGAATTCTGGGTCCTCTGCTCCGATTCGTAACACTAGGATAAAAATTGCTGAATATATGCATGAACAGACCATGATATGGTCTGTTCATTGTTGCATTACATCCTTCTGCTATGTATACTTGCGCTACTCATATTGTCTAACTCTGCTAAGAGTTAGACAATATGAGTAAGTCAAGCTCTGTAGTAAGTCAAAGACAGCTGCAGCTGCCTTGCCCTGAAAACGCCGCCTGCAGTCTGATCAGAGAAAAAATGACGTCATCTAGCATCTTCTGGTGACTTTTTGGAAGCTGGGCCAATAGTGACTCTCCTTGTTGAGGAGTTGTTAACCTTGTTACTTGCACTCCAAGGAAATGAGCAGGAGAAGATGTCTGCTAAATCGTCAGTAATCCAATTCGGCTACATAAATCATAAAGAATATTTATGTATAACATCAGAAGAAATTAAATTCTGCAGTACTTCTCTTCCAGAGACGATGGGGAATACATTTAACTTTATTGTCACTTAGAAAGGAAGCAAAAAGCAAGCTAAGCTATGGTATGTAAGATATGCAGTGTAAGTGATGTTAGCAAAGCTATCTAGTTAATGTTAGCAATCTGCCTCTGTACCAAAATAAAGAGATTTGGTGAATTGTATTAGCTATACATATCAAGTTACCTACCCATGTACATTTTACGGTATATGCTGATGTTTTAGGGCACCAGCAGTTTCCATTTCTTGTCAGCTGTTTTCCACCTAGCTTGGTGGAAAACAGTAGAAACAATAGGAAAACATTAACTAACATAGTTAACATTTGAATTAGGTTTTTGTGTGCTTGGTTTTGGACTGTTCTGGACTAATTAGTTTTCACTCGCCTCAGCCAACAGCCATCTGACACCACCCAATCAGCTCAGCCCACACCTCAGTCACCAGTCAATTAGCCCAGATCAGCTCCACCTGCTGCTAATAATTACTGCCAACTCTGCTCACCTGCTCACCAGTCTATATATATACTGACGATCAGGCAGCCAACTCATCCCAGCCAGATCGTCTTGTCCTTTGTGTTGTGCTCTGTGTCTACCAGCTCCTGTGTTCTCAGCAGGCTGGACTCTTCTGTTGAACGTTGACTGTGCCTGCGTTCCTAAGTTTAATGTTTGCTTATGATAAATGACAGAACAGGCCACATAAAGCTGCGTAGCTACATTGACCATAGCTAATGTCAACTGCATACATCTTATGAAAGCTACACGGCGAGGTGAGGCCTCCTCACTTGGGTGAGAGAGCTAACCTAGAGATATCAGAAGAAATTGGAGACTGTGTGTGTTCCATTTGCCTTGTAATTCAAAGCTAGCAAACTTTTTATGTTCCAGTTTCAGCCTTGTCAGGGAGTAGGAAAAAATGTGGACGCTGACACAAAAGTGTTGAAAGTTCAAATATAGCCAGCCTGAGTCTGACATTTTGTTTTAATGTCACACTTTATTGAAAAATATTTGCAAGCCTGTTGCTCAGAAGTTTCGTCTCCTAATTCCAGCTCTAAGCGCTGTTCCAGCTCAAATTTCCAACTCGGAGGTCAAAAATTCTGAGGACTAATGGAACACAGCATGAGTAATGTGTCTCAACCTAAATTAGCAATTGCTAAATTAAATAGGTTACTTTGTATGGCCGCAGGCATGTGGCACATTACCTTCAGAGAGCTAATTATGTTCCGATAATTATTATATTATATGTGTATTCTTATGGAGTAACATCACACAGATTTTACATGTATTTATTTATTTATTTATTTATTTACTTAACTTATTTTTAAGATTGTTCTTTTGATGAAATTTATATACACATGATTGAATTTTACTGATTCCACTTCTGTCTTCCCTAATTTTTAGGTTCCTGAAGTACAAGACAGGGTCACAGACAGTTGTCACACAGCCAACTATACCATTCTTTACACAGTGCAGCTCTGCAGTCTACAATCGCCAAGGCAACCAGCCATCAGTGAAGCCATTGTTCATGTTTGATCATTTGATGTAGTCTACCCCTGCCACTTGTAGAAAATGGACATTGTAAGCACTTTCTTGGGAGTATTGATAGTAAATACACACCAATCTCTAGAAATAAAATGTATAGGAGATGGATACCAGAGTTGGTAAGGAGTCTATTTTGGAGAAACTGGAGAAGAAAATCGTCTGTGTCAATAACAACTGACCTCTGGTCTGATCGCATACCACATTCCTATCCTGTGAGTAATCATGTGTGGTACAAATGAAAGAATTCCTACACATTTGAATCCCACCTGCTGGACTGTAGACGTTTTACAGGCAGGCCTACTGGAGAGCATTTTGCTTCTGCCTTTGAGAAGATCACAGAAAAAGATGGTCTTCGTTACAAAATAAGCTATATCATGACAGACATTGCCAGCAAAATGAAATGTGCTTTCAAAAATACACATGCCCCAACAGTAATCTGACAACAGAGAGAGTGAGGAGGATAATCTAGATTATGAACATCGGTGGAAGGACATTATTTCAGGGCAGGACACAGAATTGCCCTGGTCATTAGTTTGCTTCGTACACTCCCCGCAGTTAGTTGTGAATGATAGTATGAAGGAGGCTAGGGACATTCACCGCACCATAACCAAATCATCATAGTTCACAACTCTATTACATAGCAGCTCACAAATCAAAGACAAGTTTGAGGCTATTTTTGGCACTAATACAAATGTTCAAGCTGCAAACAGTACCCGTTGGAACAGTACATTCAAGCAAACACAGACCCTCACAGCTCTTGACGAAATGTGCAGCAAAGATTACGAGGATGTGGTGTTTAGGTGCCACTAAAAGGAACCATCTTAACGAATTGGGTGCAGTTCTTGCTCCATTTTCCAAGGCAACAGACCAGACAGATGGAGAGAAATCAGTTACCATCAGCACGGTGGTTCCAACTGTCCTGAACTTGAATACACACCTCCTCAAAATAGAGGAGACACAAATGCAGTGCTGGTCATTTGTCAGAGCCCTCCAGCAGTGTCTGGTGAAAAGAATTGTCTGGAATCTTCCTGCCAAAGACAGTGGAAAAGAGGAACCTTTTAACCACAATGCATACTTTTTTGCTGCCATGCTGAATCCACAGTTTGGCTTAATGGCATTGTGAACGTTCAAGCCACTTTTTGAATAACTGTGCATGTGCAAGACCATCTAACTTGCTCTTCTGCTCTTCAAGGGGATCGTGTAAAAGAATCTTCCAAATTTTTTTCTTCTGAGGCCTAAATTGTAAGACAGTTTGCTTCAGAAATGAACTTTAAGGGTAGCTCACCTAAAAATTTTTTTGCCAATAAACTGCTAACATGGTTCTTATAGTGCTGTCTACATAACCTGGTCATTATTTTTTGACAAATTTCTGTATATTTATTGAAATTTTGCTTTTTTGTCTAAAATCATCAGTTGTCA
Organism: Fundulus heteroclitus; assembly: GCF_011125445.2. Taxonomy (NCBI): domain Eukaryota; kingdom Metazoa; phylum Chordata; class Actinopteri; order Cyprinodontiformes; family Fundulidae; genus Fundulus; species Fundulus heteroclitus. The sequence continues at coordinate 29,122,411 of NC_046375.1, forward strand.
CGTTTGACCAATAAATTGCGCAAGTTGTACTTACAAAAATAAATTTGTTTAATGGAAACATGGCAATTTTGAAAATACTCCTATTTTTTGATAAAAGGTTTTTGAGGTAGGACAAGGTGGTTTTTCAGCCATAGCGAAATAAGTACATTTTGCAAAACTGTGACTTTTTTTCCCCGAAAAGGTGACTAGTAACAAATCTAGCGACTTTTTTGTGTTAGAAACCAATTGTTCTGCAGTTACAGTCTTGAGACAGCAGCGATGCTGCCTTGAGCGCCTTCCTAATTCCCTCAGAGCTGTCTCACAAGCAGGCAGCTGCTGCCTTGTCCTGAAACCCACCTGAAGTCAGCGCAAGGAGAGCATAGAGGAGATCAACTAAACTTGCTTTCCACATTGCAAATTAATCTTGCATGCGTCTGGATTACAAAAATTATAATATATGACTGGACCATTCCTTTCCACCACTGCCTTGGCAGCACCGGCTTCGGGCATTACTGAGTCAGCGTCTTGAGTTTGCGACTAAAACTGATAAGGCAGTCAATATGTTTGTGTTTTTCAGACGGTTTTTCAGAGGTAGAAAACATGATGTACAGTAAATGAAACTGGCTCAGAATGTGGATCCAGAAAGTGATTAGTCACCACCTAAATGCCATCACCTTCTGTCGTGTTACAACGCACACAATAATCATGGCTCAGCTCAGGGTTCAATTATTGTAACACAGATAAGCAAATACTTTGATCCCATTCGTGAATCTGATACTGACACTGAACTTGTCTTCTGGACCAAAAAACATGACAAATCCCCACAATTCCACAGTTTGGCATTGAAGGTGCTGTCAGTCCCTTCCTCCTCTGCATCAGTGGAGAGGGTTTTCAGTAGAGGAGCCATTATAATGAGACTCCATCCTGCATGTTTAGGTCACAAAATATTGTAAGCTCTCACGTTTCTAAAATGCAACCAAAATGTACTTTAAACTAATTTCCATTGATGTAACTTTATAGGTGCGCATTTATTCCTGTATTGCAACTACTGTGCAACTATGTGGTTATCCTTGGCCTTGAGTGATGATTTAATAAGAGTGTTTTTGTGCTGCAGGTCTTTTTTTTATTTTTCCATATGATGAAACAGCTCCAAATTAAATAGTTGTGTAATTTTATAGCTGAAACACATACAGTTAGGCCACTGAACATCTGACTTTTTTGTATTTTTATGTAGCTTTAAAACCCTATAAAAGCTGACACGTTAAAAAGCAAGCATCAACATTTATCATACACTTCCTGTGTACCCTGAGTAAATGTTTAGATGTCGTTTAGATTGGCATTAAATTTAATGTTTTGAAGTAACAACTCAAGTGTGTCGGTCTTAACACATTCTTGTCTTGGTCTTGACTTGATCTTGAGGTTAGGTGGCCTTGACTACAACACTATTTCTGTACATATAAAATGTTTCTTTTTTTTGGTTTACTGCTACATCCTTGGACAATGAAAAAGAGAGAAAAATGTAAAAGTGAGGAATTTTGTCATGGCTTAGTAACGCATGGACCCAAACGCAGAAGCCGAAAAGGATGTGTAAAAGCTACCACCCCCTTTTGGTGGTCAGATGCCTTTGCGCCATTTCTGGTTCTTTTTCCCCTGATGAACATATTTACATTCAGTAACTTCTTTTGAAGGAACGGCTCTCAAAACAGAAACTATACTTTAATACCTTTAATCTGAACAAGCCAGAGAAATGGTTACAAATCAGCGCTGAGGCCATTGACAGGCATGGACACGGGAAACAGGATAACATCCTAATTAAGGATGTTATTAGTTTGTATAGAACCTAAGCACCGCCCGCAATGTTTTGCACATGTACACTGCCCCCTATTGCCATCAGTAGAAAATGTTTGCCCCCGAGATAGCTGGCTGTTGGCTTTTTTAATCCCAGCCTACGAAAAACATCTGTGCCAGACATAGTGTCTGTATGAATCATCTGGTAATTTCCCAATAACTGCTTTCAACAGCTCTGAACAATGTGTAACTTCTTGTAATATCTAACAGATGAATTGGATTTTAATTTCTGCAAAGTAAAGGCAGAGCTCACAGGGAGGAATCACAGAAAGTAATGAACAAGTACAGAAAGAATTAACAATCCAACTAAAACACAAAATGAAGATAAGCAGATAATAAAGGACAAACCATTAGATAAATAATTAAAGACGTCATCCAAAAATAACAAAATCAAATACAAAACACAATGACAATGACGTCATTAGCTTACAATTTACTATGGAAAAAATATGCACTAAATACATATTTAGTCATAAGAATAACTTAAACATGTGAATAAGAAGAATATTCTATAATTTGTCTGTAACAAGTTTTGTTATTTTCCACGAAAACACAGATAACAGAGTGGATTTACAAACCTGGGGTTTGGAGGGTGGGGTCAGGACTTAATCTTGCTACACCCCCTGCAGTACCTCTGTGACAACCCTAGGATGATAAAGGTCATTGATTTATAGTACTGGATAGGACATCGCATGAGTTGGGGATGCTGCAGCGTCAGAAGGTCACAATTTTGATTCTTTTTAAAGGCCAATAAACTTGTATAATTAGAATGACATGTTGCCTGCGCAGTTTGACTTGAATGTCATTGAAATCTAAATGACATAAAATGTAATTTGCAAGAAATTCCAGGAAAAATAAACAATGTACATGGGCATGCCATTAAATATATTAGTGTTTAAAATACTAAAACAAAACATTTTACCTGGTTAGGTAGTAAGTAAGATAGATGTCAATATTCATTTATAGTAAGTTATTAGTAGCGTTTATGAAGGGTACACAGAATCAGAATTTATGGACATTTTAGCATGTGTTTTAAACTAGCTATAGCGTTTTGTAAGACAACACCAGTGTTTGTCTTACTTCCTCCACTAGAAACAAATAAAAATTTTCAGATGGCCAGATTTTTTTGATTTTTTATCCTCTCCCTCTCTGCTTCTCCTTTGCTGGTTTTCTCTCTGTCTCTCGGTCTGTCTATCGCTCTCTCTGTGCTGCTGTGACAGCCAGGGGGCGAGAGGATGTCTGTACTCTGGGAGCTTCAGAGAGGCAACTAGACCCAACTGAGCTGCAATCGGTCTTCTCCATCAATAACGTCTTAGTCCAGTATTTCTCCTTTCAAACATAGAGGTCCAGTCCGGAACGACTCCGGCTCAGTTTGCAGCCTGTGGTTACTTCCTGGTTACTTCCTGAGCAAACCATGTTACAGTTCCCTGGGTTCCAAAAACAGAGCACAGCATTTGGTTGTTTATGTTGGCAAAAGAGCAGCAGCCTGCAAACATGGAAGCCAGTGAGAGAAGTGGCCCAGAAATGGAGCAGAACACAACATCATACACCACAGCAAATGCAGCGGGGGATGCCAGTGGAGGTTTGGCATGGACAGGCATCGTCTGGGAGGAGCTGGCTTCACCATTGGACCTCATGTTGGATTATGGGGTCACCAATGTGAAGGATTAAGAAAGACGACACAGGAGCTAGGTTTGATAACCTCCGTTGCTTGACTCCAACTGGACTGAGTAACGGTACACAGTTTGATGATAAGCACCAGACCTCTCAACTTTTGTCAAAAGTTAAGAGTGAGATTATGTTCATTTTCGGGGGGGGGGGGGGGCTGACTGGACCTTGGAAGAGCTGGTCCAGTCAACTCCGTCTCATTTTTATCCGACCAGACATGGAAGTAGAAAAAAGTAAAAGAGAACTGTTAACACGTTATTGTTCAGTTAGTGGGTTAAAACAGAAAAAAACACAACTGTTAAAAAAATACTGAACAAAATAATAAATTGGTTTTAAGTTATTTACTGTTTTATTACACTGCTACACATTAATCTTTGGGTTTGTTTATCAATGTAGGTCTATAACCTCGTTTGTGAATGAGGCTGAGTTTCATCAAGCCTATATGGTCCGACATTTTCCCCTCAGCTGTAACACTTAAAGCAGGCTTAATCCAGGATTTTTCAAAAGGGGCTGCGCACCTAAGAGTCATGTCAATACAATGTGAGGCTAAACGACCAAAGAATGCCATCTTTACTCTTTCACACTACCCTAATTATTCATCTAAGGGTTTTTGAATTGATAATCATTTTAACGATGAACATAAGTGGAATTAGCATGATTACATTATTGTAATTGAAAGAGGATTTTTAAGCCAAAATCTCTTGGTTTTTACAGCATGCACAAGGTTAAAAAGTATTTTGAAGAAAAAATTTATCCTTATCAATAATTAATCAAACAAAGATTTTCTTTATTTCCAGAAATGATATTTATTTAGTAAAATGAAATAAAAAAGACCAAAGGACTTAAGAACAGTTTGGTATGGTTCAAGTGATAAAGGAGTTTTGAATATATTTTAACGAGATAAACTATGTTGAGAGAAAAAAACTTTAAAGTAAGTTAAACCAATGAACATGTATGGTGAAGTTAAGCCATAAGCCTATAATAGAACAGTAAGACTAGACAAAGAATATTGTTCTCTTCTACAACATCTTCAACTTTATGATGACAATGATAATGGGTTTACAAATGTCAACCCTCTAGGATGCTTCTGGGCAAATATGTCTGTGATTTTGTTGATGTCTAAATGAATGTCCTTGTGGACATACATAAGTAGCAAAGCCACAAACCTTTCTTGTCCCATAGTCGACCTTAGCAAAGTTTTTATTGCTTTAAGGCCCGAGTTAGCACATTCCACAGAAGCACTCGTAACAGGTATAACTGAAATGTTTGGGTAGCACTTCATATGTGTTATCCTAAGAATTTCAGGGAGAGAGCTTGGTTTTCTCCACTGATGATGACCACTTTGTGTGCCACAACTTCATTTCCTGCTTGAATTTTGATCCTAATGGAAGATTATCTTTATATGATATAAAGATCTCTTTCTCACTCTCATCTTTCATCATACACAAGTTGCTTAGAAATAATTTTAATTGTGTCACGTTGTAATAACGCAAGATCTGAGCTGTGAGCAATTCAAATTCATGCTTACAAATCAGCGCTGAGGCCATTGACAGGCATGGACAAGGGAAACAGGATAACATCCTAATTAACAATGTTATTAGTTTGTATAGAACAAACATTTCAGTTATACCTGTATAGAAAAAAAAAGCATTTTACATGCTTCAGGCTGAACAGTGGCTCTATGACAACTCCTACAGTGCTAAGAAACAAACTCTCAATAAAATCCCAAAATCTAAAAAAAAATCTAACAAACACAAATAAATAGTGTATTCAGTGTTACCAAGTTAGGTAGGTTTTCTCACAAATAGGCTTCTTTTGAACACAATGAGCTGGAACTAAAATAGCTTATGGGCAGGTTGAAAAATGTGGGAAGCTTTTCACATTTGTTGGGCTTTTAGAAAGAATTACTAACAAAATATATATCAAAATAGTTGTCTATGTCTGGAAGAAAACTAAAACCCTTTTAATAAAATGCCATCTCATTGAACTAATTTTACTGGTCAATTTATTTTTTAAATTAGTCGAACCTGACATCATCAATGAATAATAGTTATAATGAATAATATTGATTGTTATAATAAAACAAGAAAATAATAATGGTTAATCAAGTGTCACTATGAAATTGTATTGGTCAATGTAAATGCCCCAAGAGGGATTGAGTTCTACTGAATAAAGTTATTTCATGGCTGTGTGAAAGAGAAATGTTTGATTGAGCTCTGTAAGAGAAATTAGGTTTATATTAAAGTAGATTTATTACTCATGTTGGGAAGCTATTAATAAAAGTTTTTTTTTCCCGGTTGATATATCATGATTGTTATAGTGATCTTGTGTGTTATTTGGTTGACTGACTGTACATTTTGTGTATATTGTGGCATATTCTCATGTGTTTAATACTTCTGCGCTTTTAACATAAGAGAGTTTGAGATTTGGGCTTGTTTTTTTCTTTTTAGTCGGTCAGGTTTTATGCTGGGTTTGGGATGGAAACTAACAGTGAGATACAGCAACGTGTAGAGCTGTGTCTTGACTCAAAAGACAACATTAGCATACATAAAGATGAGCAATGGTGTCAGGCAGAACACTGACTGAAATAAAAATTCATACTAGAAGAGGTTCTGTAATTACAGCAGCTGGGGCAACAGAGTTCCCTTCTAGTTGAAGTAATCCAAGTTTGTTCAATTTGGCTGTGTTTTACTGCTTGGTTCTGCTCCTTGTGCTTCTAGCTTACTAGCTAACCCTCCTAGCGTCAATATTTACTCCAGTGTTGACTTCAATGCTGAAGTTTCAAACAGAAATTAATAGCGCTGCTTCCAGATCGCTCTCGCTTGCTTCTTAGTCTCTTCTTGTAATTATCTGGTAATCAGACCAAATATCCATCCCACACTACCGACACCGACGGTGACCACAGCTGAGCCGCAACGGCTTCTCTCTGAAGGCTATTTGTATGACCAAGCGACCCGCCCCTCTCCAGCTGTAATTGGCTAGCATGTTGTCTTCAGTCGTTGATTTGATTGGTTGAATTGTATGATTGGCACATCAAAGATAGTACTAATAGAACGATGGCCACTCTGAGGTTAAAAAAGAAAAGAAAAAAGTACAGCTTCCCCCCAATGCCCGCCCATGACATCAAGTCTGTGCTCGGATATCAGGAGTCTCGACCGCCGCGCCGGCGTCAGCGCATTACAGATGACAGGTACTGGTTATTAATCTTAATTCTCTGAAGGATGTTAAAAATTTCGGGCTCTAAAAAAATTATTTTGGTTTCCAAAATGGGGTGCGCGCGCCCCCTGCGCCCCCGTCTGTATCCACCACTGCTTAAAGCAGTATGCATGATTCAGCTGCTGATGTTTTCCCTCTTTTCAGCTCCACGCACTTCTAGCCTGTTACAGTTTATAATCTTTGTTGTCACCTTTCACAGCGTCAGGTTTCTCATCTCAGTCTCCGCGCTGACCAGACAAATCTCCTCTATGGCGCAGGGCGCTCTGGTGCGTAATTACGCAAGCCGAAGCCTGAATTTGAAGTTGTTCTCTGAGCAAGTTTTGTTTGTGGTCGGAGCGGACAGAATAATTACTTTCTGCTTCACTTTTAGCCCTCTAATAATCTTAAATGGGGAAACCTATAGGAAATATAGCACTATTTATGTATTGCAACCCCAGAATTGATGAGCATAGGCACAGCTTTTCAATCTCTGCGTCTCACTGGTTCCTAAGTGACGGTAGAAAAAAAACACCTTTTTTAGCTGCTGATAAAAGCTCCTGGCTACGAGGGAAGATAGGGGAGAGGAGCAGTAAGAGCGTTGAGGCACTGAAACACAGCATATGTAGTTAAAGAAAATTCAGAATTAATAAGAACGAAACTTATAAACAGAATAAGTTGCTTTTCAGACTGTATCTGGTTAGAACTGTTTTCTGATCCAGCATGCAGCCATGACAGGTTCTGAATGAAGGCTTTATCTGGCGACCGCTCTCCCTTCTTGTCTCCTGTGTATGCAGTACTGGACGGTACCAGCATACTTTAACGGTTAAAGTTTAACCACTGGTTAAGACCAAAATTATTTAAAACTCTGACTATTCTTCCTGCTGCTCTGTTAACATGAACTGCAGCAGGAATAATCACTGATGGCCACAAACTGTGAAAGAAGCTGAAACAGCTCTGTAGAAGGTGGGTTTAGTCTGAGCTCTGGATGGACAGTGCTGTGAAAGGATCTTTGTTATTTTTATGCATGTGTAATATTCTGAGTTCTGGTATGGTTTGTTAGTGTTAGTTTTCCTTCTCTTTCCTGTCTTTTGTTATCTGGCTGTTTTGAGTTCTGTCTAGTCTGGTTTCTTGTTTAGATTAGTGCTTACTGTTGTAGTTTATTCTGTTATGTCTTCAGAAGTTAGTTTATTTTTTGTGTCATCTTTTTGTTCTACAGTCTGTTTGGATTTTTCCCCTGTTTTTTGAGTTGGTAATTAAAGAGCTTTTTTTAAGAAACCTCTGCTGGTCTGGCTGAATTCTGGGACCTTTCCCTCAGAACATTACAGCATGAGAAATGCTATGTGTGACGTGTGTGCGTGTGAAGTCAGGAAATGCGTGTGTTACACAGTCATTGCAGTTGAGAGCTCTGATAAGCACCAACTAAACATATTTTTTTAATCAAAACATCCCATCATGTGGGTGTGAATGGAACCCCCTAGTGGTCTGCCAAAATATGACAATTTTTTTGACAGGTGCACTAATTCCACATTAAATGAGTTCCTAGAGTCTCTAAAAGTAGAATGGTGGAACAAACTCTCTCCTGTGGAACCAACTCCCAGTTTTGGTCCCTGTCTACTTTTAAGAATAATCTTAAGACTTTCCTTTTTGACAAAGCTTATCGTTATAGTGGCTCATGTTACCCTGAGCTACCTCTATAGTTATGCTGCTATAGGCTTAGGCTACTGGAGGACATCAGGGCCTATGTTTCTCACTCTACTGATTTCTACTGTTCTCCAGTCTACTGTTCTCCAGTTTTGCAGGACTGTTGTCATATCAGCTTTTAACTTTTTGCTCTCTCTCTCTTTTTTCTTCATAGTAGGTACACCTGGTCTGACGTTCTGTTAACTGTGACATCATCCAGGGAAGACAGATCACCCGCTATAATCATCTAATGTAGAACAGATTCCTGGATCAATGTGTGCTTCTGTGCTTTTTTGTCTCTCTTGTTGTGTCTCTGCTCTGTCTTCTGTAACCCCAGTCGGTCGAGGCAGATGACCGTTCATACTGAGCCTGGTTCTGCTGGAGGTTTTCCTTCCCGTTAATGGGGAGTTTTTCTTCCCACTGTTGCTTCATGCTTGCTCAGTATGAGGGATTGCAGCAAAGCCATGTACAATGCAGACGACTCTCCCTGTGGCTCTACGGTTCCCCAGGAGTGAATGCTGCTTGTCGGGACTTTGAAGCAATCCACTGGTTCCCTTATATAGGAAATGTTTTACCAATCTGTATAATATGATTGAATTTGACTTTGTAAAGTGCCTTGAGATGACATGTTTCATGAATTGGCGCTATATAAATAAAATTGAATTGAATTAAAACAGCATGGTTTTGTTGACAAGAGTAATATACAGTATAACAGTGTTGAAGATCTCTCTTCTAGTAAATAACCTGGAAAAATGCAAGACATAAACAAACCTGGGATAGTAAATGTTTGTAGACTACAGAATAAAGATAAGATATGGCTAAATAAGGCAAACCAGAATGTTACCAGAAAATAATAAACCAAACTCTCTGAGGCAAATGGTATTCTCACCCACTTTGTCGCAAAGTTATAGGACAATGTTAAGTAATTTGTCAGGAATGTAGCAGTAAACCAAAAAAGACATTTTATATGTACAGAAAAGTTATGCATAAGACAATATGAATATTTCAACTGTATGTAGCAGCAGCATGTACCGCAACAATATACAGTACAGTTACTCATTGCAATTGAGTTTACAATGTCTATGTAAAGTGTGTATGGGCTGGGGATCATTGGGAGTTTAGCTGTCTTGTGATGGAATGAAGCTGTTGTGGAATCTGGTTGGTGGCCACTGTACTCTCTATTATCAGTTGATGTATGGCAGACCATCCTTGGTTTCTTTCCCAAAGCTGACATTCCATCAGCCTGTTTGCCCGGCAAAGTAAACAACAAGTGCCTGATATAGGTGGGCTCACAGTGGTGCACCACTCTGAGGTTGCTGGAAAGCTAAAAAAAAGTTTTGTAACCATAGAAACAGTCATAACACGTACATCTGAGCATTTGCTACACACTACTGTGGCAAAGACTGAATTACTAACAAACTGGACAAACAGACCATTATTACTGTGCCTGCATTCATCCATAGCCCGGATACCTGGAGAACCAACAGACATTGGATGGTTGGCTGGCTATTAAGTTCTGCCTTCAATGATACGCCAACTGCCAATTTTGTTCAGATTTCTAATTGTATTGCAAACAATTTCATTGGTTGTTCTGAGTATCACTGACTGTTTATTAGTTTGGGAAATGTCCACATGTCACCAGTATATTATACCTCAGTCTGGCTAGCAAAAAGAGCCTTCTTGCTGTTTTGCCAGATTCCCAGTTCTCGCCTGCAGCTCAGCTTGGCGCGCTCACTCTCTGAAAACAAATGATTACCAGACGGATGGCATGTCTCCTCAAAAAAAAAAAAAAAAAACACTTAAAGCTATAGTCTGCCTAAATCTGGAGTCTGAAGGGTGCAAATCTGTTTTGTCTGCTGGATACAGGCTCTTCTGAGGGGGGTGGGTTGGTTGTGTTTGCCCATCAACCCCCACCCCACCAGTTAGTCATACCCTTCTCTGACAGGATAAGTGGCAGCTCCAAAGTGCAACAAGCAAAAACACTACTTCACTGTGGCCATGGCAACCAAGTTAGAGAGCACACAGCAGGATGGGCTGTCAGAGTTTGGGCTGAAAAAGGACGCACAGACAGGGAAAAGTGGCAGGAGAAGGCTGCTGACGACTTCATTTCACAACCTGAATGTGTAGGGGGGTGACTCACACGTTATTCATGACCTGAATTTCACCCTGTGTGGAAACATTTCCATTTTCTGTGTTAAATCCACGAGCAGCAACTGATGACATACAGCAGCAATACGACAAATAACAAAACCTTTCTCCCTCATTTGCAAACACTGATGTCACTGCCTTTAACTGTGGTATTTTAGAGTAAATTCCCATCACATACGAAACTTTTACTTTCCATTGAACACACTCTCCAGCTTCAGTGGTGCATTTTTAAGGTCAAGAGAGCATGAGGGTAAAAGTTCATCCCAATCAACATTGCAGAGAGTAGATGAAAGTAGCCTTATCTTGGGAGCCTTTTGATGTCTGGAAGTGCATTCAGAATGCCAACATATTCTTGACACACATTTAGGAGAGCATCGCCCTGGGACTGGCACTATGAAATTGACATTAATGAGAACTGAGCAAGAGGAGGAAGAAGGAACTTCTCAACTTTCCCTGACTCCTTCTTCCAGAAACAAGCTCCAGGCAGATGGTTTTGGTTCTCTCCCCCCTCCTTTCCACCGTTTTGCTGTTTGCCTGGTGCTTCTGCTAATGTAGGAAAAAATTCTATTCAGTCTTACTGTCCTTGCAGACACTTGGTTATGCAACAAAATCTATGTATATCATATGTTTCCTCCCCCAAGTGGAAGCTAATTTGTATGTATATATATATATATATATATATATATATATATATATATATATATATATATATATATATATATATATAAAATCAATGACAAAGCAAAAACAAAAAATTCTTAAGAGTATGCTGACAGGTGTAAGTGACTATTCAAGTATGTTCAACTTTATGGTTATCAATGTCTCCTGTTGCTGCTCTCTGAGATGTACTTTGTTTTGTTTTGTTTGTTGTAAAAGAAAAAGGATATTGGTGACCAGTTTGTTGTTTACTGACACCTTGAAAAATGACTGATGACCATAGTGTTACCAGAAAACTTGTTCAGCAGGGGAAAAATGTTATAAAAAATAATCTGAATTACTTTTTAAAGCAATAAAAATGACTTAACTAAGAATTCATTGTAACTCATGCTGGTCAATAATGTCTGTCCACCAGTTCACATTTAGTTTCCATTGTAACTTACTGTTGTATTTGCAGATGGGTGGGTAAAGTCTCAGTTAAACCCCGTTGATTTAATGGATGTAACTGAATATCTTGCAGCAAACACACATCTTTGTCATATGGATTGAAGGATGCAAGTTTTCTGTCAGCACTGTGTGTCAGATTATTTATGGTAGCTCCCTGGCGATACTGTTGTCTGTTTGTGTTTTCACTTTGAGTATTGTTTAACCTGAGATCTTTATTTCTGTTATTGGTTTAGCTTCAGTTCAGTAATTGTTAATATATATTCTGCTATGTGTTGGATTTGGTTTCTGTCTGGTTAAGTGATGTTCTTATTATTTTAATAGTTTTGTTAGACCTTTATTTTATGCTTGCCTTTCTTTAGTTCAGTTTCTGTTCTGTATTTATGCTATTAGTGTACTGTTAGATTTAGTCAGTACTTTCTTAGTTCAATTTGGTTTTCCCCCCATTCTGGCCATTCTCCTGTTGCTTGATTCTGTTATTTGACCCTGCACCTGCTTGTTCATTGTCCACCTGCTCCTGCAGCCTAATTGTCACTCAGTTCACCTGTGTCTCATTGAACCACCTATTGTTCCTTCCGAATAAGTTCAGCCAGCTCTATCATTTACATTGTCAGGTCCTCCTTCTTCATTTGTCACCCTACCTTGTTCTGGTCGCTTCCCTGTCGGGTTGGTAGTTCTTGTCATCCTGTAAAACTGTTTTCTTTAATAAACTGTTATCTTCATTATGTGACTTACAAGCTCTTGTTTGTGTTTTGGTCCAACCTACTCAAACCTGACAATAGGACCTGAGCTTAATTTGGACCAAACAGGCAGGAGCTCCAAGGAAGAAGAGCTCTATCACTGGATCCAGCAGGAGGAGGTTAAACAACTGTACAGTGGCAAAGTTGAAATGCTTCCATTGCTTCCCACAAAGCTCCAGCAGCCTGGTCACCGTCTCTCAGAGCTTCACAGAGGGTTCCATTGGTCTAGTCAGTATTCCTCTATGCTCATCCGAGGGTCCCTGGTTTCCAGTCTGAACGGCTCCAGCTCACAGATCTCCAGAGTCCTCCAGCAGGTCTCCCGGGTGTCAACCTGCTGGGGGTCTTTCTGGGATTTCTGTAAGAGGTCTTCAGCAACCCCTGTTTTGTCAGCTACCCAAGCTTGTCAAAGACCGCCAAGCATGTCACAGACTGCCAGCAAAAAAAGATTCACCTTAAGGTTGGTCCCGTATTTTTCGGACTATAAGTCATTCCGGTATATAAGTCGCATCAGTCAAAACACATATAAGTCGCACTGGATATATGTCCCACTGGAAGTTATGTCAGGAAGATGTCAGGAAGTTATGTTTGGTTATAATTGTGATATTTAGTTGTTTGCAGGGAATCAGGCAAGAAGGCAACCTTTGGTAAATTTACTTGACAGAGTCGGCTTTTGGGAAGTGGATAAGATAAACGAACATCTAATCAGGGCTCAACGACAGACGTTGAGGTTCATCACACTGCTAAGCAGAATCATCACTGAAAATTGTGTGGCACGCTAGACAAGCTAGTATTTTTATGAATGTCTGAAATTTCATGATTACGGAGGCTTATCAAGTGTTGCTTTCATCACTTTTCACCAAACCGCAAAATTAGTCAGCTGACTGTAAGGAGATGACGTGGTCTGCTCATGCGCTCTTTGTTATCAGAGAACCGAGCCACTGAAAAACCGTGCCGAACCCTACTATCGAACTAGTACTAGATTTAGCGCGGTTCGGTTGTGTCTGGCACGGTGCAGCTCAGTTGAATTCCATTTACACTCAATAGTTATCTCAGTTACCGAGCTCGGATCGGTAACTGGTTAAAAAAGGGTAGTGTAAATGGGGCTTAAGTCGCACCTGAATATAAGTCGCAGGATCAGGCAAACTATGCAAGAAGTGCAGCTTATAGTCCGAAAAATACGGTAGATACTATTGTGAAGGTGATATCCATTATTTTGCTGCAGGATTCATTGATGTCATTGTAGTATGCATAGACAAAATCTGGTGACGCTATGCCTAATCTGACACCATGCAGCTAATCCTCCCTGTCAGCTTCATAAACCTCCAAGTGACAGGAACACACACACACACACACACACACACACACACACACACACACTTGTTTTAAGTACAAAGGGAGGACCTTGCGTTGACTTCCATTCACTTTTAATGGCCTATCCCTGACCCTAACCCCTGATCTGAACCTAATTGACAGTCCTAAACCTAATCTCTATCCTAGTAAAAAGTGAGAAACAAAAAAGGTTCAAGTACACGTACACGCAGACAGACAGACACACACACACACACACACACACACACACACACACACACAGTGGACTGTCTTCAGTTTCAATTTCTGCACTAATCTTTCTCTGCATTATGCAAGCCATGCTGCTCACTTACCCAAGACTATCCCAAGGAGCTTTGCTTTAACGAGATAATCATACCGACGATCAGATTGACATTTCAGACACTCTCTGCACTCATTCCATCAATAGGCAACCCTCCTTCTATTACTAGATCCACATTAGACTTGGCAGATTATCATTTAGAGCAATTCTCTCCTCATTGTAAAGTACTCACAGATGATTTTTGCATTCAAGGTTGTAGACTTTCTCAACACAAGATTAACACACATATAATTTGAATTCAATTAATTTCTCCTCTTTTAATCCCACTGAGGGAGAGAGATACAGAGATCCTCCATTACTCTCCTTCATTGTCAGTTCAATGGCAGCAATGGCTTAGGAAGCAAATCCAATTATTTGACTTAATATTCACTTTAGTATACCAGAGATCCTATTTGGATGTCCTTGCTTGTGGTCAGTTTCGATATTTTTTAAACTTAATATCAGTTTAATTAAAAGCAAGAGAATAGTCCATCTATAATGTATTCAGGTTGCTGAGAAAGTCACAGTATTTTTCAGCTATCCCTTGTTTTTTGTTTAAATGACTATTGGTGAGTAAAATCAGAAACGATTAAAATGATTGTAAAGTCAAGAGTTTAAAATCAATGAGATGTCTATAAGGTTTGGCTGGCCATCCCCTCCATCCCCCCACCCTGTTCTGTGTAAAGAGCAGCAGCCCAACTGTTCTATATCCTCATGTATAATGGCATTCACAAAGGAGATTTCTCAGGTCTTCACAAAACGTCAATGCTCATCAGGCAGAAACAGCTCGAAGGAAAATACTCTCTTTCAGACTTCTGCCTCTGATCCATAATCAGGCGCTTTTTATAGATGAAAGGTATTCATGGATCAATCTTAGAGCCAAGTGTCTCACAGTGTAACAGGTCATACAGAATTCAGGCAACTGGACATAATTTGCAAACTGACTAAAGCATAGTGTTTCCTTTTTTGCCTTTTATGTTGGCAAATCCAGAAACATTCTTACATATTTCCAAACATGAAGAAATTAAGCATGTCTTGTCAAATATCAAGCTGTGTGAATTGAAGAGGATATGACCATTTGAATGTTGGCACTCATTTGCTCATGTTGCAACCCGTATTAGCTGTGCAGCGCATGTCTCCGCTCACTTATCGAGGTTCAGGAATGTTTTTTTAGGGCCAGCCCAGGTTCCTACGGCTCTGTTGAGGAGTAAGGCCAAAGCGAGCTGACTCGAGAGCAGTTTTGAATGAACACCCCGCTTTTCAGTGATTGGCCGAGGGGAGAGGAAAAATTAGAAGATTTCTCAGAGGAAGTCAGTATGAACAGAGTGGGTTGAACTGAAATATAATTGTACTATTTTCCAACCATGAACCACGCCTGCAGGAAAAAGAAAGAAAAAGGACACTTCATCTCTCTATACCCTGACGCACTGTATCAGCTTTGTGGATTTATCAAGACTTTCTCTCATTTTACACTGAAAGCTGTTGAATATTGTCTCTGAAGTTTTCATCCATCCACCTCATGTGGTACAAGGCAGCGGCTTTCTCATTTTCCCTGGCCTCTCGGTATACATGTAATGTGGCACATACTATAAAGTCTAATTAGCCAAAGTTAAGAGTTTAAAGATTTGAAAGTTACTCCAATAACACAGACCAAATCTGGATGTCATGCAAAATGTTCAGAACCTCAATATTAACATAAATCTGATGTTGGGTATAACATAACGAAATACTTTTTTAACATTTTTATAATCTTTTGAAATCTCTGATTTTTCTATTCCACTATTCATCTGTTTCTTCCATCACTTGTAACATTCTCTCCCTGACAATTTACATCTCTTTGAAGATTTAGAAAGCAATATCATGTCACTTTAACTGCTTTATCCAAGGCAGACACTCCCCTTTCTCTTCTCATTCTTCTGCTCTATATGTTTGATTACAGTATAGCAATGCCCATCTTGCAGGGCTAGAAACAGCTGCAGCTCATCACGCACCTTCTTAAACGATTGGTTGAAGATTCAACTTGCAGGTAGATCACAACTGAAAAATGAATTCAGTTAGACTAGATGTTTCTTAAAGTCTTTATAATTATCCATCTGTCCATTTCTATACCTGTATAATCTAGGGTCATCGGGGCTTGTGCCCATCACCAACAATCAGCAGGAAAAGGCTGTGTGCATCTTGGACGGTATGTCAGTCAACCACAGGTCTTTGTTATTAAAGATAAAATATCATAATTGAAAAAATAATTCTAAAAACCTAGACAATTTGCAACATAAATAGATAATGATCAGCTTTTCTGTTGTTTTTCAAAGCAGGTAAGCAGTTTGGAAACACTTTGCTGACTCAAGGCAAGTCTTTGGAGTCCTGCCTCTCTCATGTCATCTAGAACTTCAAAGTGAGACTGCAAGGCGTTGTGAACAGAATTAGATTTCTTTCTTGAGAATTTTTTTTTTTTACTTTTTAAACATATGTTTGAGATTAATGTGTGTCCACTTATTGGCAAAACATAAAAAATTGGAATAAGCACTCTCTCCCCAAAAGATGTTCCAATTGTCATGATCAACGGGTGGTCAGGTCTTGGTGTTCTCAAACTTTTCTTGTTGTTTATTATTTGCTAAGATCTTGCCATATTAGAAGCATTCCTTTGTGTTTAGTTTCTCAGTTTATTTTTCTGTTTTGTTCTTTGTGCTTTTTGATTTATTTATCTTAGACCACTATTAAAGGTATACTATGCAACCGGCGTTGATTTTCCAGCGAGGCTCCCCCCAGAGGGCGAAAGTAAAAGTGCACTGTCGTAAATATGCTCAGCTGTTCTCCTGGTTTGTCCGTCAAGCCAGGCGCGGTTGTTTTGAGCTTAGCAGACAGGCGAACACAACGAATACAAAAGTGGAAAAAACGGCAGTAAAAACAATGACTAACACAGTGAAAGTATGAACATGCAGAGAGAGAGACAAACCATTCCAATGCAGTGTTTCCCCTAGGAATTTGGAACGACCGGCGGAGCAGGGGGAGACAAGCTTTGCGCCGATGAGCTGCTGAGCGGAGGGGGGAGACATAGTTTGCGCCGATGAGCTGCTGAGCGGAGGGGGGGGAGACAAACTTTGCGCCGCTGAGCGGAGGGGGGGGGGGGGAGAGACATAGTTTGCGCCGATGAGCTGCTGAGCGGAGCGGGGGGGGGGGGGGAGACAAACTTTGCGCCGCTGAGCGGCTGAGCGGAGCGGTGCGCATATCGAGTTAGTTTTATTTTTTTATTATTATTTTTTTGGAATGTCGGCGAGGCGGTAGCGTGAGGGAAACCCTACAATGTTACTTACAATCGCATCAGCAGAAACGCGAGGTCCGCGTCAGCCTGGCAGCCTTCTATGTTCACCCGTGTACGACTCCTCTCTCTGTCCAGAGCCCTGTTCCTCTTTCTTGCCTGCTCCAACATGGGCTTTCGCTGTTTTCTCGCTTGTTCCGCCATAATAACTGCACAAATATCGCCACTGCGCTACCAACGAGCACACCTTTCACTGCGGGCGTGTAGCAGTTCTCGCCGTAAAGCAAGACCGACTCTTGCGATGCACACGAGACTACTGAGCCTGTGACTGCGGGCCGACTGCTCCTGCAATTGCAAGTGCGGTATTTCCCCCACAGACCACCAGGGCGGCCGAGAAAACCTTAGTTCAACCTGAAATGACTCATTTAATCATCCAAAACGGTATGGAACATATTAATTAACTGAAAAATGTTGCATAGTATGCCTTTAAGCTTGCTATATACTCCATGAGAACAAAGAGTTTTTTTTCTCCTAGTCTGGGTGGGAAGAACATGAAAAAAGTTTGTTTTGGCTCTGTCTTTTCATATTACACGAGACAGCTCAGCTGCAGAAGTCAGCCCCACGTCACTGAAGAATGTGCGAGCAGAGGAGAGAGCAGAGAGCCGAGCACAGAGCATGTAGAGAGCTGGCAGAACACATAAATGCCTACGGTGTGCTCTGCCGCTGGAAATACTGTGAACACTGGGTATGTGCGATGCTATGGGGCCGGGACTGCTGGACTGCGTGACTGCAGTTCCACAGATATGAAACATTTCCTTTTCTCCAACCTAAATACACTGATCTAAATCCTGTCCAATCACAGTACAGTAGTCGGACACCCCTTAAGAAAGACTTTCTGCCCATGCATTGTGACGAGAATAATCAAGGAGACCCTCAAAGTCACTGTGGGATTGAGACAAATTGTTTCGGTTCTTTTAAGATAAGATAAGATAGGCTTTATTTATCTCACAGTGGAGAAAATTACTTGTCACACATCGGCTTAATAAACAAAAGAAGGTGCCAAAAGGAGGAAAAGGTCCATAAGGTATGTGGAGTGTGTCCACATATATACAGTGTATCAAAAAATAAAAAATAAAATACAAATACAAACGAAATAAAGCAAATGTTTAGGATGACTTATGTACATTCAGGTGACTTAAATACAAATGGATTGACGTTGTACATTAACGTGGTACCAGGTAAAGAACAACAGTGAGGTAGTGAGATATTCAGCTTAAGTCGCTTATTTAACAGGATTATTTAACAGTATTATGAAATGAAATTTATTGGACAGGGTATTAAATATAATTGTACAGTAGTTATTCCACATTAGTTATTGCAGTTATAGTGCATCATTGTAAAGTCTGATGGCAGCAGGGATGAATGACCTGCGGTAGTGCTCCTTTTTACACACAGGATGTATATGTCTGTCACTAAAGGAGCTGCTCAGCTCCTCTACAGTCTGGTGCAGGGGGTGAAAAGTGTTGTCCATGATGGATGTGAGCTTGGACAACACCCTCCTCTCTGTCACTTCCTCCACCGAGTCCAGAGTGCAGCCCAGGACAGAAGTAGACCTTCCTCACCAGCTTGTTCAGTCTCTTTCTGTCCCGCTCTGCGCTGCCTGGGGCCCAGCAGACGACAGCGTAGAGGACGGCTGAAGCCACCACAGAGTCATAGAAAGTTTTTAAGCAGGGGCCAACTCTCTCCAAAGGACCTCAGCCTCCTCAGGAGGTGTAGGCGGTTCTGGCCCTTGCTGTACAGGACGTCGGTGTTATGAGTCCAGTCCAGTTTATTGTTGACGTGAACACCCAGGTATTTGAAACTCTCCACATCCACAGTTTCTATGTCCTGCCCCTGGATGTTCACTGGGGAGTGATCACCATCTCCTTGGTCTTACTGGTGTTTAGACACAGGTGAATCTTCTCACACCAGTCCACAAAGTTCATGATGGCCGAATGGTACTCCAGCGCGTTTCCCTCAGACTCACAGCCCACAATGGCGAGTCATCGGCAAACTTCTGAAGATGGCAGCTGTCCGTGTTGTAGGTGAAGTCTGAGGTGTAGAGGGTGAAAAGAAACTGAGACATAACAGTGCCCTGGGGGCCCCCGGTGCTGCAGAGTGCCACCTCTGATTGACAGCCGTGCAGCCGCACGTACTGAGGGCGGTCAGTGAGGTAGTCGATGGTCCATTCCAGCGTCCTCCAGCTTCCCCTTAAGCAGCACCGGTCTGATGGTGTTGAAAGCGCTGGAGAAGTCAAAGAACATGACTCTCACAGCGCTCCCAGTGATCTCCAGGTGGGTGAACGCCCGCTGCAGCAGGTAGATGATGGCGTCCTCTACTCCGATGATGGGCCGGTAGGCAAACTGCAGCGGGTCCAGGGTGGGGCTCACCACGGTGCGAAGGTGAGCAAGGAGCAAGCCAGCAAGTGGAGTATTTTGGAGTATGGAGTTTTGGAGTATGTAGCGGCCTTTAGTCTTATCCCTTTGGTTAGTAGTTTCTCTGTGTCTGTGCCGTCATTCTCCCACAGCCGTTCCGCATGTCCTCTGATTGGCTCATCTGGTTCCATTGTCATTTCCCACCCCTGCCTCAGTATATATATATAGGCTGGTCCACTCACTAGAATGAAAAGACTGTGTGCCTTCAAATCGGGGATATTCAACATGTTGGATTGTCTTGCCCCAATATCCTAACATGTGTAGTGTTCCCTAAAGACAAACAAACATGCTGCCAATTGAATGTAACTTGTAGCCAATCAGAAAGCAAGGGAAGGGAAACATGAAGGAAAAAAAACAGCTCACCCCCATATCATAGTGCAGCAAATGTAGGCTCCATCCAAATACACATGGTTATAGCTCCTAGCTTCTACCTTCTGTTTCTTCACCTTTCATGAAGTCACTATAAGAACTCTATTGTGGGTAGGAAAGGAGCTTCGGACTGCTGCGCCGATTTTGGACAGCCTTTCACTCTAACACCATTATGTGATGGAAACACACATGGATGATGTGAGTCAAAACTGGGCCAACAGCCATCTGAAAATGAACCACAAAGTGCACACTCTCTTCTCTCTGCACATTTTCTGTCAAGTGGGCTGTGCTTATACATCATGACACGCAAAGGGTTGTGGGATTCCGTATTGCTCCTTAGTGCTGGTAAGAGACATTGTGAGGTTCCTATGCTAAATTAGCTGAGGGAGGAAGCATATAGGCTCCTTTACTTCCTTCCTTCCTTATTGACTGCACGAGTCGAATAGCACTTATCATGGCCATCCGCTTTGACTAAAGAGTCCTTACCTGATAAGGGTATTCGGATGAACCTTTAGAGTCCCATGTTCACGCTGTCTCCACTCTTTTAACCAACGGCTTTTGCTTTTGTAATGTTTTTTGTCTGTTAAAATTAGTCCACAAAGTGTCTCAATTGTGCTTTTTTGTCGTCAATGTTTGTTTATTCTTAACTCACGTTAAATCTTGAGAGGTTTTGCAAGATTTCCAGTCTAACATCTGAACGATCCCGAGTGAAATTGGTTTAGATGTGGTGTGTTGTGCCTGCCGTCTGACAAGACACCCAGCTTTATATGAGAAAACTTGTTTTATTTACAATTTTTTATTGTTACGTGTGTTACGTGTCTCTTAGGCTTTTAAATTCGACTGACTGTTATAAAATTTGCTGCGATAACAAGCCTTAAGCCCCTGGGGCCGTATAACATAGATTATCAGAGTCCTCTCAGAAAGATCCTAAAAATTCCAGCCACGGAATCTCAGTTTCAGCATTCACCTGCGACTGTTAGCGCTTGCCTACCCAGCTCAGGCTATCTTATTTATTTCGCATTTTGCACTTTTTTTTGTTTCCTGTCTGGCAATGTAGCATTAAGAATTGTTGTCTTAATGCCAAAAAGAGCCCAACAGATTTTACTTTCACTAGTGGAGCCTTACTGCTTTCACCACTGTGCTCTGGTTGATTTATATATGCAAAAATATGTTATCCTCTGAGACTACATTATCAAAGAACTGCACAACCCGACCTACCCGGTCCATATTCCACTCCTAACCCCCCACGATGATCCCAGCCCAGACGTCCTAGGGGTCCATCCACCCAGAGATGGGGCCAACATGAACTGAACGGGCCAGCAAACCAGAGCCCACCCCATGAATCCGGAGATGCTACCTCCGCCACACCCCGCCCTCCATACCAGAGTCCTACCCCCATATTAGAGAGGAGAGCAAAAGCGCAAGCCCCACCTGTCCCGAGGCCTTCCAGGACACCCGCCCAAGAGCGACACATCCCAGGAACCCCGAGCACTGAACCCACTCCAGACCCACACAGAAGCAGCACAACTGCCAGGCCAGTAACCCTCGTCCGCCAGCACAGAACCCCCCCAAGAGCATCACAAGTGGGCACCAAATCCCACCCCAAAGGCCCATCCCAGCCGGGGTCTCAGAGCCCTCCAGACACCCCAATCCGGGAAGCCCCCAGAACCCCAAGACCCAGGCACCTCCCAAATCAGCTTTTTTTTGCTTTTCCATTTCATGAGGATAGTTTTCTTTGCAATACATTAGGCAGTGAGAGCCATGCAACTTTATTTTTTCCCAAAGTGCTATCATCCAAGTCACTCAGCAAGCAAAGGGGGAATGTGAAATTTTGCATCTCAGACACTTTAACACGTCCTTACATATCTGGACCCAGAACCTCTGAACAGGTGTACATAACATAATGTGTGAATATAATTGTCAAGATTATTGCCTGTGCACTGTGAACAGAGATTTAAACCAGTAAAATTATGGATTGTTGGGGATCATTGTGAATAAGTAATTAATTCTAGGTAAAACCATCTCTTTAATTGAGGCAACCCTTCACATAACTGAAATTGGTAGCGATATCGATCTGGCAAGATCATCTTCTATCTTATTTAAAAGAGGGATGCAGTTAAGTTTTGTTAAATCCGCCAATTTAGACAACACAGTAATACCCAAATATTCAATATTCCCTGACTGTAGTTGTAAATTTAGGGAGTTCTGTAAATAACAGTTAACTGGTAGTACTGTGGATTTTGACCAATTTATGGAGTAATCTGAGACTTTTGAGAAATATTCTAGTAATCTAATTACTTAAGAGACAGGAGTTAGAGTGCTGGAGATAAAGCAATCTGCATAAAGACTAATCCTATGCTCTATTTTCATACATTTTATACCTTTAATATCATTAGTTTGTCTAATTGTTGCTGCTAGGCTAGTGGTTCAATGAAAATAGCAAACACTGAGGGGCACCAGTGCATCCTTGCCTTTAATCTTTTAAGCTGGTTAAACATTTTCAACTTTTCTCTCTGGTGCCAGCTCCATTCACATTCCATGTCACAAACCTTAGATTTACCATAGGTGTGAGTGGAAAGCTGAAGTGCATGTCCCTATAGAAATACTTATACACAGATCCAGGTGACATCATATAAAGTGCATGTGGTTGTCTGATCAACAGGAAAGAAGCAGAGGAATAAGATAAAGAAAGATAATTAAGAAAGTGCAGATAGTGAGAAGGGGTGAAAGAAAAAGAGTATGACCAGGGGCAGACTGGGACAATAATTAAGGCCGGGAATTTCATGCCGTCCCAGGCCACACCACACCACCACCAGCATAACCTGAGAACCTGCAGGTGTGTGTTGTGCTCTATTAAGGTACCTGAAGGTTCCTGCTCAGAGTCCTTATTGCTGCTTTTCACCACCTCCATGCCAGCAGGAGCTATTGCAGCACTACTGCTACTCACTGAATTGACAATGCTTTTGTGTAAAAAATTTATTCAAACACACTTAATTTTTGCATTTACTAATTTAATGTTTAATGCGTTGGCTATATTCACATAACAACAAATATTTTCTTAAACTCAATGGGATTTTGCCCCTGAGGACCACATGTGCCACCATGAGCCTGTTCTAAAAAAAAGCATAATCCACCCGTGACCTACATCTAAAGCTTTACTTTATTTCGTTACTCTTTCTGTTTTTTCACTCTTGCATTTATATAGATTTAAAAATGACAATATCTATAACAAAACACAAAAAACATGTTTATTTCACATAAAGTTAAGGTGAACTCTGACTCTTCTAGTTCAAAGTTCAGTACTGGTAGCCCTTCATGTCACAACACCAATGAAGTGGCTCTCAGTTTCAAAATGGTTGGTGACCCCTGCTCTGATCAATCCCTTCCTCGGTCCGAAGGGATTTGACAGTTTTTTTCCTGCTTTCATTCCCTTCTGTCCCTCAAGTTCCAGGGGTGTCGCCATATTTCTTGGTTGTCCCATATGCCAATCCCTTTATTTCTAAAATACTTGAAAAAATAGTGTCTGCTCAACTCCACACCTATCTTATTCTCAACAGTCTTTACAAGCCTTTAGAGTCTGGTTTTTGCCCCTCCCATAGTACTGAAACTGCCCTAATAAAAATCACAAATGATCTCCTCATATCTGCTGATTCTGGACTCCTCTCCATCCTCATCCTCCTCGATCTTAGTGCGGCCTTTGATACCATTTCTCACTCCATTCTCCTTAATAGATTATCCTCTCTTGGCATTTCTCACACCCCTCTTGATTGGTTCCGCTCTTATCTCTCCAACCACACTCAGTTTATTCAACTCAAATCTTTCACATCCTACCCTTCCCCTGTCACTACTGGTGTCCCTCAAGGCTCAGTTCTTGGCCCTCTCCTTTTCATCACTTACCTCCTTCTCTTCCCATTCTCTATGGCCTGTGATTTCCCCTCTAGGTTAGCACTGCATTATCAAAGAACTCTATGTTTTTTACCACAGGGTGTCTCAGCACTTGGGTCCTTTCCATTCTACAACATGGCAGCTATGCAGGAAACCAAGGTGATTTTTGATTTGAGAAAGTGAAGAGGGTAGATTATTC
Organism: Fundulus heteroclitus; assembly: GCF_011125445.2. Classification (NCBI taxonomy): domain Eukaryota; kingdom Metazoa; phylum Chordata; class Actinopteri; order Cyprinodontiformes; family Fundulidae; genus Fundulus; species Fundulus heteroclitus. Next base: position 29,146,604 of record NC_046375.1, read on the forward strand.
CCCTTCAATAAAAAGGTGCTCTGTGTTGAAAATACTGTTTTTAATTTCTTGCATGTTATCTGTTTCTCTTGTTCGCATTCCAACCCAGCCACATGGAAAACAGGGGCTAGCCTGGTTAAACCACACTGCAGGGCAGAAAACAAGAGACGGGTAAAATACGTCTCCCAGCAAGCATCAGGGTACCATAACATGAGGGTAAAAATCACAACCAAAAAAATCAGATTGTTCATATTTCTGGATACACTGGGAAATGTTTGACGTTTACATCATTTATGCCACATTTGACTGAAAGTATTTCCTGTTATAGCATTTTAAAAACATGATCAACATAATATCTCCTATATTACAGCCGATGGGAATAACTTGTAAACATGCAAATATATTTAACTAATGAAAAGTTCAACAGCATACAATAAGCTTAAAATGAGTTAATGCCCACAGCTGAACAAAAGCAGTCAAGTCTGCAATTATATGAAATAAATATTTAGGATCAACTAACCTAACAATTCCAACAAAATAATGTTTTTTATTGAATTTGCGTAGCTTTTGAATACTTTTCCTTGTCAAGGTGGGAAAGAAGGGAATAGAAGGTGCAGAGGGGAGAAAAAGTGTACCAGATAGAAGGAATACGATAAAATCGGGACAAGTGAATCAGGAGAGGGTACCAGATAAGTCAAACATTTATCACAATCTGTCAAGGTTCAAACCAACCCTTGTTACACTATAAAATAGAAACGCTAAGATTTTATTTGATCAATTATAACAGTGCCATGAAGTGTTACTAGCGTAATATTAGACAGGTGAATATTATACCATACAGCATACATTTATTCATGTGTTTCACTCTTCTTGGTTAGTGAAGCTAACCAAGAAGAGTCTTTATTGTCTTCATTAGTTTTTATATTCATGAAACTGCTTGTTCATATAAGAGAACTTCATATCCTTTTACTCCTTCTTGATTACAACATTAATGCAGCTGTATATATCTAAAAGAAATATATAGGAAAATCTAAAGATTTACAGGGCTTGGCATTTTGAAATTGTGACAATGTCTTAAACGAATCAAGAACCTTTTACTGTCAACATGGTGAAATTATTTTGAGGCAGACACCGGCTTAGGATGCACACAAACAATATATATGGATAGATATACATAGACACAACTGACATGGAAGTGTTTATATATATATATATATATATATATATATATATATATATATATATATATATATATATATATATATATATATATATGTATGTATATTAAATATGTGTGTATATTAAATATGTGTGTGTGTGTGTGTGTATTTGCATGAATCAATCACTTAAAGCTTCTTTGATGATACATTCATGCCTGCAGTAAATTCTGTGTCTTGTTCTTAAACCTTCATATACAAAACTGTGCCATGAAACATTCCCGATAAGTATGCAAACATGCATTCACAATAGTGAACTAAGCTTGGATGTGTACATTTGACCACCAACTCTAACCATAGCTAAAAGTTTAGGCTATGACAAAAATGTGCTAGGCCTCAACCTTTGGTTACATGTATAATTCAGCCAATTTGGAGAGGGCTTTTGAATTTGAGCAGCCTATTTAAGGTCATACTACGATAACTGATTTGGATTTATGTGCAAACTCTGGCTAGGCCGCTCCAAACTTAATTTTTCTTTTTTGAGTCATTCAAAGGTGGCCTTGCTACTATGCTCTGGATGAAAACCTATGAATGCGTACTGTCAAACACAGATGTGAGTCATGTAAGGTGACTCCTCATACTGAAGGGCCAGTTGCTAGTTGTACAGCATCTTAGGACTCTATGGTGGCTCAGCTGTCAACCTAATGGTGGCCTCTTGCTTAAAGCCTGTTGAGGAATCCTGTGTCTAACCCTCACTGATCTTAGTTACAGTTTCACACTGTGGCGGCATGTCACTTGAAGCTTGTTATCAACAATCCACGGCCACCCACATCCCTATAATGTGAGCAGGATCTCACGGCAGTGTGACAGCATATTGTCACTAACAACTACTCACTTCCATTAGCTGATATCAGCCACTCGAGTGGCTGTTTGACTATTCAAGATGTCACAATCAGATTATGGAGATACAGCCACTTCCTGAAGCATAAATCTGTGTGTGCTGTGCACTGGGTCAGTGACTATCAATGCTTACAGACTGATTAGGCAGCCAGGCTTTTAATAACTCGAATGGCTTTTAACTTATTAACATGAAGAGAATGGATCAAATTCACACCAACAAACATTCACAGAACCATAAAAACGCCCTGCAGCAGATACTAATATTTACATAAAATTCAGTTCTCCCTTTTATATTACTGCGATTTAAGCAGTTATACCCAGTAAGACCTGCATTATTTGGGCTTAAGTGGCTTAAGGTGCCATGAATATGTTGAATATTTTTAATCTGTTGTCACCTTTATTCTACAGTGACTATATTCTGTTTTCATCCATCCATCCATCCATTTTCTAACACGTCTATCCCTTATGGGGTCGCGAAGGGTGCTGGTGCCCATCTCCAGCCGCCAATGGGCGAGAGGCGGGGTACACCCTGGACAGTTCGCCAGTCCATCGCAGCATTCTGTTTTCAGCTGTTTTACAAAAATGAATTCAACTTTCCACAAATTATCAGAAGGTAGAGCCAGCAGGAAGGGGTTGCATTCGCTTGTCATGTCAAATGTCTGATCTTCATTTTAAAATACTGGCAATTGTTAAAATTCAATCTCTTGAATCTTCCCTGGGAACTTATTTAAATATAACTGCACACAAAAATGTGTTTCTGAAAATATCACATTCTTTTGCACTTACCACTAGACAGAGGGCTCACAAACAGCATGAGTTGCTGCTGCTGCCTCTTCACTACACAATGTTGTTTGAGCTCTCCCTGGATCCTCTAAGTGCCTCTTCTACCTGTTTAGAAACACTTTGTGTCAGTTTCTTGACACGCCTAATATGCTTATTATTTTTGTGTCTTATTGAGAAATATATCTGTATTTTCTGTACTTTCTTAGGAAACAACATGTTTTGGTATGAACATACATACAAACATAGTGAATAGTAACAAAGAACACGCTGGCTCTCACTACAGACCGATTCAATAAAGTAGAATATTACTGAAACATTGTTTTATTTTAAAAGCTATTTTTACCAAGTGAAACATTTCCTGTCATATTTCTGGGTCAGTTGTCTTCACTCTCTTCTGACTCTGCTTTATTTAAGGGGATTCCTTTAAATAAAGCACCTGTGATCTCTACTGCTGACTACACCTGTTTATGTGCCTTTATATACAGGAGCTTCAAAGCCACCTAGCAGCAGAGCAACAACGCTCCTCTCGCTGCAACGCGTCATCGAATAGTAGGAGCTTTATCTGCTGCTTACTGGTTTTAACTCAACATGGCGAACCTGTATTTTACCGAGAGGGTCATGGTGCTGTATTTAATGCAGAAAGCCGGAGAAAGGCGCCGGTTTCCCTGGAATGATGAAGGATTTATAAGTCCTTTTAAGGGCTAAATTAAAATGGCTGTTTTGAAAGCCACACACGAACCTCTAAAGAGCATTCCTTACTTCATTCCATGTCAAGATGAATTTTTCCATCTGTCATTTGGATTGAAAAATGCTTCAGTTCCACTGCACTCCTTCACAACAACATCCAGTCTCTGATTGGTTGATGCAACGCAAGTTGACAGAAAAGTAAAATTTTCGGAACTCTGACGAAAGTCATCGCAAGTTTCCTTCACTCTCGCTTCTCACTAATCGTGTCGTTCTCATTGCTAGAAATGAGTCGTTCGCATTGCTTCGCTCCTAAACGAGCCTATGCAGGAGGAGTGAAATGTAAATAATTCACTTAGGTCGCCTCATTCATGTTCAGTGTGTTATGCCATCACGACGTGACAAACTGCAACTCCCAGCATGCTACACAGTTTGGGACGGCCGCCCGGATGGAAACCCTATTTCCTCACCATGGAGATGACAATAAAAGCGTGCCGTCCTATCATCTCTTTTTTTATTTTCTGGCAGTTTGCCTTGTTGAGAAGACCTGCAGCTGTTTTCCACGTTGGGCCCCCCCACGTGGCACGTGATTTGATTCTTGGCTGGTCTGAGCTTCGTGCATTGCTTTTCCCCTGCACCCAATTAGGGAGGTCTTGACTCTAAAAATAACGTTAATTCATTTTTGATCCAACTGGAAGTTCCATCATCTTCCAAAGATCGACAAGATCTGCTCGTTTTTTTTTTTGGCCAAACAAATTGTTGGAGAAGCACCCAGGGAACACGATGTTTCCTGCTCCTTACAGTGAACTCTGCCAAGCCTACCCGGGTCTCCGCCTGAAAGCAACGGACGCTGGGTCAAGCCGCATCAATCTCCTTGCTGGAACAACACCAAATAATGGGTTTTGTCCTTTTTATTTCCCTTTTTCCACTCTTAAGGTGGTATTTTGTACCTAGGCAGAACCTATTAGGAATAGTTTTTAATGCTTAAGTACTCCAAAGGGAGTTTGTTTTGACTGTTCTGAATATTTCCAATGTGTGCATGCATTATAAGTGATTTTCCCTGTGTTGTTTTTTTGATTATAAACTGGCCGCGCCGATTAGCTGAAATTAGATTTCTTTTCCATATTTCTTTCCTCTTCTCTCTTGCTCTCCCCCCTCTTGGGTTTCCTGCACTTTGTCGAAGCCTTTGCCTCAACAGGTACCTCCCTACGTTCAAACACGCTAGGCTAATGAGTTAGTTGTGATCTCGGAGCACCATCTTATGCACAACACTTGGTCAGAGGTCATACGTCATTAGGACTGCCTCCTTACGCACCGCATGCAAGGTCGGAGGTCATATGTCGCCATAGTTGCCATCTTGGATCGGACACCGAGTAGCCCGAAGGGGTAAGCCATAGGCTGTTGTGAAGTCACACTAGCTTAGCTACTGTTAGCCGAGTGCTACCTTGAATCCGGAGTAGCATGAGTTAGAAGTTAAGCGTGCATGAACATTGCTAGCGGCTAGTTTCTCCAGAAGTGTTCCCCATCTTAGCCTCAGGTCTGTTTCGGTATTCCAGCTTTGCTACTTCAGAGCTATTTAGCCCATATTCTTTCAATGCTGTTACCTCAAAGTGCTGACATGTTGATTGTGTTGGTTAATGTTGATGTCAGTAACATTCCTAACAAACTGTGAATTGAATATACATTGCTACCTCTCAATTAATCCATATTGATTGACTTTATTTTCATTTGTTTCTTTTCACGTTCTATTGGGTAGTGAGTATTTTTTTCTAGTGTTTTATTAAGCAGAATAATTGCTGTAACATGGAATTATCAGTTTAATAAATAACTTGTGAAATCGTAGGTGTTTGTGATTATTTTGAGTCAGAAACTGAATGGTCTCTAAGAGTTACCATATTATCTCCTTTTGAGTTGATAAATTAATAAACTGAAACATTTTCATTGGCTTGTGATGAAGGAGTAAGGATTAGAACTCCAATTGCAGTTATAATTTAAGTTATCAACATTTGCTGGACAACCCATCAACAACTGGTTAGATAACACTTTTCCGGTATAAATAAGCTCATGACTGCTAATTAATAAACCAATTGTTAGTGCTAATCATTACAGACTCTTAGCCCTTGATCAAAACCATTTGAATTAATTTTCGTTATAGCTATTCTTTGATTTTGCAATATATATTATTAAATTATAATTGTCAATTATAATTGTCAATTATAATTAATAATAATCTTCATAATCAAACAGGTGTAACTGCATAACAAGTGTGAATGCACCATTAGAGTGAGTAGATGTCTAGCGTTCCTTGCCTGCTTTCCCTGTGTTTCATCAAGTTCTCGTTTTGGATTTCCTTGTCTTATCTTGTCCTTGCTCTCATTCGGACACCTCAATGGATTCTGTTTTCTGGACACGACCAGGACTGTTCTCAAGACCACGATCCTTGCCTAGTCCTAACTGATCTGTCAGCCTTCTTCTGCCTCTTGGTATATGACCCTAAGACCAAGTCCTAAACCTCTCCTGTCTTTACCAACCTTCCTGTCAGCTCCTGCTATGAGCAGCCAGCTCTCATCATCGCCAGACTCCTGATTTCTCTTGCAGGTTTTATTATAAATACATCTTTTAAACCACAAAACTGCTGCGATGGACTGGAAACCTGTCCAGGGATACATCCTACCTCTTGTCCATTGACAGCTGGAGAAAATTGGAGCAACCTTCGCGACCGCACAAGGGATAGACATGTTAGAAAATGCATGGATAGAAACCACAAAACTGTTCCCTGGCTATCTGATTGCATAACAACTTTATATATTTTAATAAGACACAGGCTGCTGTTTTCAAGCCTTTATTTCAATTAATTTATGTATACAGTGCCAATTCACAACATATGTCATCTCAGGGCACTTTATAAAGTCAGTCATACACACAAATTGGTTTAAAGGTACTCTATCCTAGGAAACCCAACAGATTGCATTGAGTCGTTGACTTGCATTGTTCACTGCTCCTAAAAGTGAGCAAAGCCTCAGTGGAAAGTCTCTGTCAATGTGTCGTTGACTATGCAGCGACCCCTCATACGAGCATGCGTGTCGTGACAGTGGAGAGGAAAACTCAACCCTTTAACAGGAAGAAACCTCCAGCAGAACTTTAACCAGTGTGAACAGCCATCTACTGACTGGGGGTTTGAGAAGACAGAGCATGCACATAACAAGAAACTGAGAAGCACTGATCCAGGAGTCTTTTCTATATGACAGTGGCTTCATCTTTTCATGGGGCATTTGGAGAGTCGGGCTTTATAGCTCATGTCCTAACATCTCCTCTCAGGGAACAGCAAGTACTGCTGTGGGCCCCTCCCCTGTTTCAAAGCACTCACAGATGGCCGAGTCCTTTCACCTGCTGTCATGTTTAGCTATTTGTCTATTGAGCATAAATGAATCAGGCAGGGACAAAGCTGTTGCTGGCAGATCCCTTTGGGCTGTTGGCTAATTATACTGCATTGCCTATTAGTTATTTTTGTCTATTGTATTTTTTATATGAATGTAGAATATACACAGCAACATTTATAAAAATATGAAGTTCATGAGCATTAAGATTAAAAACAAATCAGGACAATAAACTAAGAACCTAAAATAAATTAAGTTAAACCCCACCAAAATCTATCGTGACGGTCTTGTTTGTATTGTTGCTTTCTATTTTAGTTTTTGTGTTTAATATTTTAGTTTGATTTTAAAAGGTGATCGTAACAGTGTATTGTACTCATTGCTGAAGAGTTGCAAGCAGGACTGGAGTAGCTGGTGGTCTGGATGGGTTTGTGGCCCTTGAGGGCGCGTGTAAACTCAAACTGAAAATGTACGTAAGTCAAGCTGTATTCTGTTGCACTTTGCTACAGCTGACGATCACTCTGAAACCTGCTTTCATGTGTTTCAAGTTATCACAAGCAGCCTTTCTCACACAGCCAATTCCCAGCTGTCCCAGTAGCATTTAACTGAATAACATCTCTCTCAGTTAGCAAGAGAAGCCTGATGTGCTACTGTGAAAGCTAGAACTTCAAAAAATAAATAGAAACCCCTTTGGTTTTGGACCAAAGTGACAGACATAATAGCCCATAAACAATGTGTAGATAAATTAAATACCTGCTTACTTGCCTTGGAGTAATCAAATAACTGGCTGTCAGTCAGGAACAGTATTGTATAGCGTAGATCTTAAGAGATTGCTGAATTCTTTGCATCATAAACAAATCGAAATTATATATGATCAAGAAACTTTCTAATGAGACTGATTTGGGTGGGCCAAAAACACACAAAAACTGTATGTGCTTCTTTAAACGAGTAAAACGAATTTGTTCCTGTGTGAAATATGGTGTTATAATTCTGGGGCCATTTCATCCACTCCTTTCATGGATAGTGGATAAATTTTGGCATGTTACTTTTAGACAAACCATGTCAAGTTTTACTTTGCATTTTGGCTTTTTTTTTTTTTTTTTTTTCAGGACCAACATTCAAATACATGCCGTGTTGTTTTGGACCTTTGAAACTGGATAATAATTGCATCACTTTTTCTTAAAATTTTATAACTATAATACTGCTCTGAATCTGCCAGGTTTTAGTCATGCAGATTTCAAATGAACATGGTAGCTAACAGAATGTTATTTTGCGTGTGTTTACTGCTAATATTTAGCCTGGTCAACAACAGTTAGATGATTACAGCTGGGTTTCCAACTTCTGATCCAAGTTCTGAGAAAAATAAAACACACCAAAACATACAGAATAGATGCTGCTCATTTACAGCTAATTATAAAATGCTTTGTTGTCTGGATAACAAGTAATTTTGACAATACCTAAACTTATTTGGTTTGTAGTATGTTGGCTGTATGTATGTCTAACTTAGGTCTTCTTCTGGTATGGATGAGTGCACTGACACAAATGCAGTCCAAGTATTAACTTGCATTTATGCCAATGTGACATTGGATGCAAATTTACTTTTTAGGTTGGATGCTATGTAACCACTCTCATGAACCCAGTTGAGGAACACTTCCTTTTGTCCACTGATAAACTGGGTCAATAACATGCCAAGCAAAACAGCATGAACAGAGAATGTAGTAATGAAATTTCTATCTGCTTTAATCAGCCTTCATGGATCGAGACTGGGAATCACACACTCCTGCTGTGAGATGATGTGGAAGTCTTAAATTTGCCCTCAATGTGGGTGCAAAGACTTCTCCCTACTGATATAGGTTGATTGACAGAGTGACATTGCTCAGTGTGAAGCAGCAGCAAGTACATGATCAGATACTGTAGGATTTGGCATTTAATTTGCACTTCTAACATTCCAAGTTGGATTGCGGTCTCACATTGTTTAGACGCACTGTGTGATAGCTGCTTTTCAGTCACTTTGTTGCTGTATAGCTCTTTAAGGCTGCCTGGGGGGTCACAATGAGTAGCAGATAGTGGGCTCTTTTAAAGCTTTAAATCTAGCTTCTTTTTTAAGTAAACATCCCAAAAGAGTTAGGGGCTCTGCTATTTGATTAAATGAGGGGTGAAGAAAAGTGCATTGCCAGGATAGGCAGTTCTCTGAGATAATAGTGTCTTAATCCTAAGTAGAAAAGTGTTTAGTAGTACTTTGGAAGACATATATTATTGCATTATAGTAGCTGTACATTAATACATTAGAACTTTTGTGTTGATTTTAGAAGTAAGATGGTAAAATTTGGTCGTGTGCTGGTTGCTTTCACATGTTCAGTCTCAGAGTAAAAGACTAAGGGGACAACAGCCAGTCTGTGCACAAAAAAATGCAAGCGCAAAGACAGAGAAGACTAATTCATTTTACTTTATCTCTTGGTAGCTGTTAAGTTTATTGATTAAAACCATATTAATTTTAAACGATGTCACCATACATACCATACCAATTTATTGCACAACAACTTAAGTCAGCACATCTATCCATTTCCTGTACCTGCTTCATACCGTAAAAAGTTGCTTGGGTTTATTGAAGTGCACACAGGATAGGTTGGTATCCTCCTAGACAGGAACAAATGGGACCAACAGCCACTGCAGCTAGAGTCAATTAAGAGTTGCCATTTAAACTGAATTTCATCATTTTAAACTATTTGAGAAACTTGGAGCATCTGGATAAGACACAGTGAGTGCCACCAAATTGTGGCTGGGCCTCTCTGTGAGACAACAGTGCTAATGTCCACTACCCTATCAACATGTCATGCTGTACAAGAGATAACATCACCACAAAGCACTCAGTACAGATCGCTTCTTCCTGTCACATCATAGAAGGTTATTGTTGTGCCATAATAACGCTGTGATAATAATATTTGATGTCAGACTGAATTCTGGCCATGTAGTATCGAGGAGGTAACAAAAGGAATTCCACTCCTGCTGCAAACATGAGACCCTCACAGGCACAAAGGACCTTCCCTCTCAGCAGGATGCTCCTGATCCCCCTTCAGACCCTCTCCTGCAGCTCCCACATCTCTTCTGACCAGACTTTCTTCAGACTCCAAGCTGCTCATACCACCTCTCCCTGGAGCAGACCAGGAAAAGGCTACTTCGGACCATGGGACCGGGCCGGGCCTGGCTGATGCACCATCCAGCACCTGAGGGAAAACTCTCGTTGACCGGGGGACATGTCCGGGCAAATCAGAGTTAAGTCTGCTGTCTTAACCTCAGCATGAGGAGCAGGAGGAAGGGATCCTGCCTGCCAAAACAGCTTTGTTTTATTTCTTCTCCGCCTTTACAGGAAAGCAAACCCCAGCTGGAGCTGAAAAGCCGACAAATTTGGGCCTGCTTTCGAATGTGAGGAAAACCTGCTCAATCTTAACTGCAACCGGGTCAGAGGCTGTCTGGAGGACCTACAGGCCTCCATTCCCTTCACACGCTGTTGGTTACTCGTAGCTGGACAGCTAAGCGCTATCCCGGCAACAACAAACCAACAGTTCTCCCTGCTTTTACGTCCTTCCTGGAATGGCCTAAGTGGACACAACTCACACATGAGGCACCAACAGGTTTGGGCAGCGAGCTGAGGGACAAGTTAAAAGGTTTATTGGGAAATGTTTGGTAACTCGTGTGGACACATGGTTGCTTTAGAACAAAGGGCTAACGCAGGTAGCTCACGCTAGCCTTCCGTTTATGTTATTGCTAATATAATTTGAGTGTGTTTTTATGGTTATAATAACAGGGTTATCTCCACAAGGGTTTCATACATTGATGGGACATTAATATTTACGTTATCCAGACCACTCATTATGACTAAAAATAAAGCTAAAGCTTTTATTTGTTAGCGCCGAATGCCCGCTAACCAAAATGTTATTAGCTCCTGCGAACATCCGGTTCCAGATATTTCAAAAGGAGCTAGTTTTAAAAGCGTAAAGCTTAACTGTTCTGCTTCGCCATCCTTCGATGGTGCTACGAGCCTTATTCCCGCATTAATATAGAATATTAATGCCGGTTTTAAAGGCAATTTTGATAACTTTATACTTTAACCAGATTAGCGACTGATCGCTACAGCGACCCCTAGCGCCTGGAGTTAGAATCACATAAACAAAGGCAAGCGATACTAAGGTAATCATTTTACTGAGCAAATAAGTCTTTAGAATATTATTTACTCAAAATAATGTTCTGGTTAACTTGGGCTTTGCATTGTGAATGGATTGAAACACATGCCAAATGTTTTTAACTTCATTCCATGCTTTTTGGAATCAGATCTGCAGTGAACAAGGATTCACTGACTTATTCTGATTATGATCAATCACTTTTGTTTTGTCTTTTGTTTGTTTTTGCGTGTAAATAGTTCCTTAGCTTAGCTTCTTTTTATCTTCATTTTGCTTAGTAGTTTAGTTAAGTTTCACTAGCCTAGTAGAGAGGATTTGTTAATCGAAATATTGTGTTAATTCAGATAAAGAGCATTACATAGTGATGTTCTCTGGATGTTCATTTTATTTCTGTTATTAAATTCTTGAACTCGAAAAGAAGTTGTCACTCCTTTATTCTATGTGTGTGCAGGGTTTGCTGTTAAAAGATTGCTAGTGCTGGAATTCATCCCTTTCAACCATTGTCTTGATATCAGTTTAAGAGCTGATCATCACCAGACAATACTTAACAGACAGAGAGTTATTTATGAAACATTAAATAACTTTAAACAGTGTATAATTGCACAACAGTAATGGCGTCTCTGGGTGGGCTTTCGAGAATACAGCATAAACTGCACACATATCAGAATATAACCAGTGACGTTTTTAGACTCTAGAAAAATAATAGTTGACAAAAAATGTTCTCAGCTAGTGATAATAAACTTTACTACAAAGAGCTTAAATTCAGAGGCTTGAATCAATCAAGGTATCTGGTATAACCAGCAGTCTCAGAGTGGATTTAACTGTAAAGTTAATCTTACTGACTGAACCAAATTTTGTTGCACATCTGTCTCCAGATGCTGTGACTTATCCTCATGTTTGCTTAAACCACAAGTCTTAAATGAAAAGTCCACAGTTATGCGCTTTCAAAATTAAGTTCCAGTCCAGGAAAGTTAGATGCTCAAATATCTAACCTAAGATGCTAAATGTCCTGGGTCTTCCCCTGGGCCTCCACCTTGTGGGATGTGCCCGGAACACCTCACCAGGGAGGCGTCCAGACCATTACTGCCCAAATACGGGCAGTAATGGCCGCCTGACATCACATCCTGTGACGTGGATAAGCGGAGAGCTGACGGCAGTACGCCACGCATTAGCAGCTGTAGGAGCTGTTGAACACAGCTGTGATCAACAACAATTATTTCGGATTTCCAGAGGACTTCACCATTGAAATTCGCGAGAGCTATTGTTAAAGCAACAATGGCCATGTGCATGGCAGTTGGATGTTCCAATACATCGGGTAAAAGTGGAAAAAAACATTAGTTTTTTCACCTTTCCGATTCATCATCCACCATGGGCTGTTTTGCTGGAAACTCTTACCGCCGTGAAGAGGGAGGATTTGCCATCGTGCTTCTGGCCAGAGAGAAAACACGTTGCCTGTAGCCAACATTTGGATAAAGGATGTCTTCAAGATGACATGAGAGCGAGGATTTTCGGTAGGTTTTTCTTTTTTTATGATGTAGAATTTGCGGTAATATTTGTTTCCTGAACAGAGCGGCGGAGGGATACGACAAACTTGGAAAGAGTGCTCACTGTGGTGAATCCCACTTATTTTATATGACTTTGGTCTTATTTTTTCTAAAGTCGCTTGTCAATTTCACGAGTTGTGGGTTGCAGGTTTTATTGGGCTTGTTTCTGAAAGTGAATTCGATTGTTTGGGGTCTAAACTAAGTGACGCTGAAATATCCCTCCGCCTCATAATGCGCTGCAGCTCATCGTGACAGCAGGAGCAGAGTAAACTCAGAATAAGCTGATATGCCCGTATTTTCTGCAGTTTACAGTTGCAATAACTGATGATAACTGCTGAAAGTAGATTAGGCGGTGCAGATCACCATTTTGGTTCTAAAGATGAGTTTTATACTCATCTTATAACATTGCAGAACCCAACCCATAAACCGTACTTTAATGCTTATTTGTTGTCTTTGTATGTCTCTAAAATGTAAAATTAGTATTCATTTAAATTTAAATGCTTAATACCATGTCTATCTTTGTTTAAGTGGTTAAAAAATATTTTGGCATGAAAACGGATATTTATTTATAAGGGGACAGATAGGGCATTGGGACTTGCTCTACAGCCGATATCGCACAGTGACGTCACAAACTGGTAGGTGGCAGTACTAATCTTCACCAAGATGACGGCCCCCATAAAAAGACCTTCAAATGAAAATGACTCTTAATTAGTGATGTTACGTGATGTGTCGAGGCTTCGAGGCGTGTGTTGAGTAATGGAGGGGGCGTTTCCGTGAAGCGTGTATCGAAGCTTGCTTCATTTAGGGGAGGAGCCGAAAACGATAATGTCCGAAGCCTCGCTGCCCGGCTGTACCACATGTCTGCTTCGGGAAGTGGCTCAGAGTTTGCCAGATGACCGGTTCATTCAGAACCAGTCATGGCTGCACGCTGGATCATAAAACAGTTCTGCTAACCAGATGCAGTTTAAAACTTGGTCTGTTTATAAGTTTCGTTTTTAATAATTCTGCATTTTTAACTACATGCACCGTATTTCTGTGCCTCAGCGCTTGCTACCCCCCCCCCCCCTTTCCCTCGGAGCAGGTGCTTTTATCACCGTTCACCATTCAAAACGTGAATCACTACGTTTAATGTCCTCACATCGGTAGCAACGTGTGCCAGTTAAAGTCAATAGGAGAGTTAGTAGCTGTGTTTCATGCTCTTTTGTTTTTAACAACATAGAATCAGTGCCGCTTAGGTGGGCTGCTGCCTCGCGCTTTAATTCAGGTGCGCACGTTTAAGGGTCATTTTAAAGAACTTGTAACATCAGGGGCTTCATCTCAGATCTGTCAGTACCCCCGTTCCCTTTATCGAAGCCCTTTACAGTATTTAGTTATGCATTTTCCCCACTGTTTATCCATCACACGCAGCGCACCAACGGGGGTAAAATCCGCCCCCCGCACCGCCCAGAGCGCACTGACGACAGCAATAGAGATTTGTCTGGTCAGCGCGGCGACTGACTGAGAAACCTGTCGCTGTGAAAGGTGATGGTAATGATTATAAACTGTAACTGCGTCTTTACGCATCTGCGTAAAAACGCAGCGTGAACCTCTGTGTGCTTCAGTGTTGCTGCTGAGGGGAAATTGTTGACCATAACCCCCCAAACATTTTTTTTGCATAATCTCTCTCTTAACTTTTGATCAAAGTTGAGAGGTCTGATTATTACACACCATGCCATATCACATGCCACTACTATTTTGGGAATAATTACACACAGTGAATACATACAAACAATATTTTATTATACACCTATGTGTATACATAATTTATGTAGACAAATGATTTCGTCCTACACCTTTTGTGAAGTCATTCCCAAGAGCCATAATAGACAAAAAATCAATGCATCACACGTGTTAAGATACAGCTGGCTGTGATTATACACCTGGCCAGTAGGTGGTTTCGTGTGCACATGAAGCTCCAAGAAATTAACCCTTTCTCGAACCAGTTGGCTCAAGTGGTTCAATGCCTCATGAGGCTTCATCTCACCATCACTACTCTTAATTAAAAAAGCTTATCATTTATTGAACAGTATGAAATAATTGTATATTTAAAGTACTTTCAGCAGTTTGAATTCTGATTTTGACCAGACTTCTCCTTTAATGGCTGGAGCTGGCAAGCATGATGGAGCCGGAGCATGGAAGTAGCAAGACCAGCAGCACGGCAGAGTGGAGACTTGGAGCCAGAACCACAGCAGGATTAGCAGCACGACTGGGTGAATACTTGCAGGACCGGAGTGAGAGCAGTGATATACAAGTAAGGTTCTTGCG